>NC_084548.2:29030000-29215000 GCF_033978685.3 Nerophis lumbriciformis | reverse complement strand
TAATTAAATTAAGAATATCATTACATCAACGTTAATCAATTCATTACCATGAATTGATTAACGTGGACCCCGACTTAAACAAGTTGAAAAACTTATTCGGGTGTTACCATTTAGTGGTCAATTGTACGGAATATGTACTGTACTGTGCAATCTACTAATAAAAGTCTCAATCAATCAATCAATCAATGTTTTCTTGACAATAAAGATTCATTTTCAATCAAACTGCGTGTACAGTAATTGATCAATATACTATCATGTTGATTTCATTGTAAATGTTTTAATGACATCATCGAAATGTTTAACATTGTTCCAAAGTTACATTTAAAACATTTACCTTTAAGATGATACATACTGTAGATCCAAAGCTGCTGTCAATATGAAAACATGAATACACGCTTAGAGCTAATAGACTATTTACATCACCAGGAGACTTTAACCACAGTGGTCCAGAGTACTGTACTTGGGTCCTACAGAAACAATCAGAAAACTAAAGACACATGGGAAAATGAGCAAAATGTGTAAATGGAAGGAGAAAAAGTAAAAACTTTACGTTATACAAATTGGATTTTTGTAAGCCATATCCTGCTTAGAACCAGTGTCTACCACAGTGGACATTTTTGCATTAGTTTCGAGGACGCTGCGATTCTCAGCGGGATATAGCACAGATTTAGTTTATTTACAATTATGAAAACTTTTTTTTTTCTTTGTTAAATCTTTCTATTAAATCCAAACCATTTTAATTAATATCAAACAAGCTGTATGCTCACAGTTAAATGTTTAAAACCCAAATATATAACAGTAACACGACCGGCTAGATTATGTTACTGTTAACGGTTTTACAGAACATATATATATATTTTTAAAGTGTCTATAGTTTTCACAGTTACCAATTTGTATTGAATAAAAAATGCTTGTGGGCCTGAGGAACTTGTTTGCCGTTCAGACTTGTCACTCACCGCTGTCTCTTTCACACGTAACAGACGGCGTAAGAGCGCATGCACACGCACACACAAAAGCAGTCCCAGAACTAACGATTTGCAGTCACGTTGTCGATACAAAAGAGTATACAACGTCAGTAGCTAAACTTTGCTAAATTGCTATCATTAGCTGAAAAACACACAAAGCGTGTGCATGTGTGCAGGTTATGTCATCACAGAGGGCGGGGTATACAATATCCTTACAATAATCAAAGTTAGCGCCTTCTACTTAATGAAAAGTCTATACAACAGTTGTAAAAACTGAACATGGTGGTTCTATACATTGCTAAGAGTTACTTTTGTTTCTATGACGATGAGCAGAAGTTTGGCGACTTGACTCAGATTGGACTCACACTTGGCTAATCGTGTTTGGGTCCATTTCACACCTGAACGATCAACACGTGTAAGCACGCTCAAATTCAGCACACTCTCCTTCTTTGGCATGATTGGAAGAGGTTGTCAGCAGGTTTCGAAACATTTCCATTCACATCTACGTTATAACCGGGTCATTTGACTGTCATGAGATCGCTCCTCCCAAGAGTTTGATAACAACCAACACAATTCATAATAAAAATTAAGGTCTAAAAAAAAATCCAACAACACCCGCAATTATACCTACATGTGTTTCATAAAAACATGACATTAATGCGATCACTCCTCTCACGTATATTTCATG
Source organism: Nerophis lumbriciformis (assembly GCF_033978685.3). NCBI lineage: Eukaryota > Metazoa > Chordata > Actinopteri > Syngnathiformes > Syngnathidae > Nerophis > Nerophis lumbriciformis. The sequence goes on along the minus strand of NC_084548.2, from coordinate 29,213,347 downwards.
ACAGTGACAACCTTTCACAACAGAAATCCTCAGATTTACTCCAGATACATAACATGTAAATAAATCACAATGGCTTAAAAATTTAAGTAAAACATCAGAATAGAATTAATGGGACAAGTTAAGGGTCCAAAACTTTGTGATACCATCCCTATAGTGTTGCATCTCCCAGCTCTGAGCCACTCAGTCTCTTGTAAAAGTGACGCCAGGACTCCACAGTCTTTCCAGACCAGATCCAGAAGCCTGATGTGATCCCAACATTCATGTGCATCAGGTACTTGATCATGAACACAGTGAATACCGGCATCTTCGGAGTAAAGTTGCCAGAAGGGCATGGAACTGCGAGTTGCTTGCATGTCCACAAACGCCACGTGAGTTCCCACTGCGGTCGAAGTGCCTGCTCGTAGAAGTGGCAGGCTACCACAGTGGCGGCGGGTAGCGTGTACAGCACGCTGAACACACCAATCCGCACCATCAGCTTCTCTAGCTTCTCCGTCTCAGTACCACCAAGCTTCATGGTGGTGCGAATGCGGAAGAGCGACACAAAGCCGGCTAGCAAAAAAGAAGTCCCGACGAGGAGGGAGATGAAGAGCGGTGCCAGCACAAAGCCCCGCAGAGCGTCAACATTGTACACGCCCACGTAGCACACGCCGGTCAAAAGGTCACCCTCCACCTGCCCCATCGCCAGGATGGTGACAGTTTTCAAAGCTGGCATCGACCATGCCACCAGGTGGAAGTGTCTGGAATTTGCCTCTATGGCCTCGTGTCCCCACTTTTTCCCCGCTGACAGAAACCAGGTGAGAGACAAAATGACCCACCAGATGGAGCTCGCCATACTGAAGAAGTAGGCCACGATAAAGAGGATAGTGCAGCCCTCTTTTTTGGTACCCTGAACCACCATCTTCCAACCGTCCACCTTAAACTTGTCCACACAGATGACTTTTTCCTCCAGCAGGAAGCCGGCAACGTACACCAGAGCTACCATAAAGTAGCAACCTGAGAGAAAGACAACAGATCTCTCGGGGTATGGAAAGCGCTGTGCATCTACTGCGTAAGTCAAGATGGTGAAGAGAGTGCTGACACAACACAATAGAGCCCAAAAGGCAATCCAGAGCCGTCCAAACTTGAGCTCCTCCTCTCTGAAGTACATCAGTCCACCAGGCATGGAGAACTCACAGGGGGCCCCACAGTCCTCTGCACCGAGGAAGCTGTAGCTGAGGTAAGCCGGTACCTTCAGTTGTGATGGGCAGGAAAAATCTGTGTTGCTGAAGTCGTGTGACGGCGAGTTGAACAGCTCTGGGAGGTTCGGCGCAGGATCTGGCATTGGATCGTTGCTCTCAGATGTGTTCTGACCCACGCAGATCTGTCCGGCACCGTGGACAGGGAAGTTCTCGCAGCGCAGTCTTTCTGGCCACTGAAAGCCAAATGTATTCATTAGTGCCTCACAGCCGTGCCGAGCGCGGTCACACAGAGTCCTGCAGGGTGGGATAGCTTGCTCTAGAACGGTGCACACTGGTGCGTACATAGAGCACAGGAAGAACTTAAGGTCTGCAGAGCACTGGACTTCGACAAGTGGGTAGAACTGGTGAACCTCCAGTCCGGCGTCTTCTTGGTTAGTGTGGCCCAGTAGGTTGGGCATGATGGTCTGATTATAGGCGATGTCAGAACACAGTGGGATCGAGATAGTCTGGCAAAATCCATGTTCAGGGCTAGAAAACCCCTTGTGTTGCTGAGCACAGCCCTGTGGAAGCAGCAGAGGGAAGGCATAGCTCAACCACAAAAGCCAGGTCCCCACAGTAGCCATAATGGTTCAGTTCACACCGACAAGGTGATATTAGTTCAGCTAACGAGCTCTTTACTGTGCAGCGTGTCTGTGCTTCATCCGGACCCTCAGGCTGTACCTCACAGAGCTCTCACATGCAAAGTTGTCCTAGCAGCTCATCTGCAGACCTTTATATCCTCCCTGAGTCTGAAACTTGGTGATCAGTTTTCAGGCGCCCCACACTGCTTCACCGTGGGGTGGGGGCCACTGAGCCTCCATCCACTCGGCCCCAATTGGATGCTTTGTTCATCCCTTTTCTTTGCACTGATTCGCTCAGGGGGCGGGGCTGCAGGTAGTGTTTAGCCAAACAGAAGACTGTTGTGGTAAAAATGAATTGAAGCTTCTTCAATTCTTGTGTTTATGAATCCTATCCCTGCAAAGATCACCTAGGATTTTAACACTGAAAGGCAGCCGAATTTCAAACAATCGGTTGGGATGCAAAGCAGGACAGATTAAGAAAAGGAGGCACTGAGCGGTCTTCAAAAGCAGCACAATGAATAATTTCTAATGTCGTGTTTTGGATTAAGTTTTCATTTTTTGCAAACATTGTGTAAATAGTAAAGGCACTATGTACCAGGACTGAAAGTACTGAAAGTATCACAATGTGCTAATCTATTTTACAATAAACAAAGAAAGCCTACAATCCCAGACAAACATATATTATATATACATGATTACAATCTCAAACATACGTTTATACATATTAGGGGGTTTCAAATCATCGCGTTAATTTCCTGTTAATTATTTACAGTCAAATTTAGTGCATTACATTTTTTAACCGCCTTGATCTAATTTTAAATCTCTAACTCTGGATTTCTACTGGATGCGGAATGGCTGCAAAACGACGCCGCCACGGCGGAGGACTCTTTCCATTTCCATTCAAGTCAATGTGTCCGTTTCCACTGCTTGTGCAGCACAAGGCGTACTGCATCCCTGCGCTGAATACATGCAGAGCCTCTATATTTGCCAGACAGCGCAAGACGGTGGATCAACTTAGGAAGTTATGCACAAACATGAAATAAATTATCCGGTTTACTTTCAGAATAAAATACCCCATTTTCAAGGCATATCGTGTTTTACACTTTGAAACGTCCTGATGGGCGGGACGGACATTAGGTCAAGTTGTCAAACGTTTTCAGACGTAATGCCACACGTTGACAGAAATGGATGAGGACATGCTGATTCTGGCAAACTAAAATCAAATCATCGTATGGTGTGGTATGGTATATTACAGGCATATCCTGGACAGCCATGATATGGGGTCCTGCGTCAAATACCAGCTGATACAGGTGGCAGGGAAACAGGGGAGTGGTTAGCGGGAGTTGAACAAGTGTGTGTGTGTGTGTGTGTGTGTGTGTGTGTGTGTGTGTGTGTGTGTGTGTGTGTGTGTGTGTGTATGTGTGTGTGTGCGTGTGTGTGCGCGCGTATGTGTGCATGTGCGGGTGTGTGTGTGTTCAACGCTCGCCAGGGATGATGTTACTGTTATGTTGTTGCTTTCTACAAATAAAGAAAAAATAAAGTTGTCGTTCTGCAAGGTTTGAAGCATAGGGGCTCACTACTGGCTGCATACTGTACTAGGATTGCCCCCATAATTAGGATATGTCAATCTATGATGTCACAAATGGCCCACTGGTAAAAGCAAAACAAAACAGAACTGTAAAACACAGCCTTCTGAAGCATCCAAAACTGCGTGCAAGCTCACACCCAAAAGCATGAACCTTATAATTTGATGTTGGGTATTGTTTAACATGGGAGTCCAACATTGTAACAACATTTATAAGTCAGAAAAGGATGAAAACCATAATAAGTCGCCTATAAGAGGCATCGGAGGTATGTTTATGGCTTAAGTTTGAATAAAGTCTTCTTTTTAGCATAGAATAGACAATGCTTTTTATTTTATTTTAGCGTTTTGCACATATATCCACTACACAAGCTATGGAGTAATGGTGTCACTTACGGGTGTGTTTTAAACCCACTTTAAGATCCATCCATCCATCCATTTTCTACCGCTTGTCCCAGATGACTTTATAGATATTTTTATGACATCCACGCACCAATATTTACATTTTTTTCACTGGCACTCATCGAGGGCGGATGCTCCCCTACCCGCTCCCTTATCTCTCCTGCTTGCTTCTTTGTCTTGTCTTGTCTTAACTTTCTTGTTGCCTCTTTTTGCACTACTCTTCAAATCTAAACAATGGAACTAATTAACTGGCCTCTCAACAAAATTTACAAGATCTTGGGTTTGGGGGAAACTGCCTGTCTTGACAGAGCTGTGGTTGCTGGACACACGACAGACTCTTGGGAGAACAAGGAGTGCTGCTTGCCTGGCGACCCTTCAGTCGAGAACGTGAAGATACCCACCTATTCGGAACTATGACAACAGGACATCTGCTGATTGGAGTAAGTGTTGCTCTGGTTAGTCGACAAATTGAAAGTTGCTGGCAGCCTTCAAAGTACCCCAAAGCTGCCACAAATGATTGGAGGATGCGGGCAGAACTGTGGACACTCCTGTGATTTGGATAACATCGGACCGTCTGCACTGCAGGATGAATTTGAGGACCAGTAATAGACAATTTAGAGTGAAAAGCAAATTTTATTTTCGCTCGCAAACAAAACATTCTAACTTGGATTGATCCCCTAGCTTCAAGACTCTCCCGAAAGACAGTGCGGCAAAGACACAACAAACTCCCTTCTTGTCTCTCATGGACACACACCTGTTGTGGACTTTGGACTGACTGGCGGCTGCAAGAACACCAAGGTCGCGGAACAGAGACACGCTGCAGGCTTACACACACACATGCATCCAGGAAAAATACACGCCACACACATATACCTCACGCCCCACCCCACGCCTTCGACGCTTGAATCCCTTAAGGTTGATGGACAGCTGGGCAGCGCTTAGACAGCAGCAGCCTGCCTCCCTAGCCCCCACTTCCTCCCCTCTGTTGCAAGTCTTGTGAATTTTTTGTAACTTGTTTATGTGTGCTATGGCTATCAAGGTTTTTTTTCCTGGCCTCAGTCTGGACCCCCTCCCCGAGAGTCCAGCCTTAGACTGAATATTTTTTTTCTCATCCCCCTGCCCCTAATGTTTACTGGTTAACCACCTTTTTAAGGGGCACCGGAAGTTGGCTGACACGGCCCTGCTCTGTCTCTCTGTAATGTTTGTCTGCTCTTGAGTGGGAAGGCCGGTCCATGAAAATAATGCCTACATTAAACTGGTCCCTGGTGCAAAAACAGTAGGGGACCCGTGCTGTAAACAGACTTGGTTTGCAACTCATGTAACCATTTACTGTCAATAGGCTCACCTACTCCTGGGACTTTTTGTTGGAGCTACGCTACCTCCAGTCGGACTCAGCTAACGCCTTCCTTCGCTCTTACAACACCATTGGTGTTACTCCAGGGTCAAAAGCAAAAGCAAGGAAAAGAGGTTTTAGAGGAGGGACACACAACAGGGGGAGGAGAAGCGGCAATCTTTATCAGCTATCATCCTGTCAAATGTCTGACCGCTACAGAATAAAACAGGAGTACGATGATCAAGTCCGACCTGGATTATAAACCAGATAGTATCTTTCAGACCATATTACTTAGAGAACTGTCACAGATCATTTTAGTGTTGGTATATTTCCTAGCTCCTGATTTTGATATAGGAAATCATTGCCCAAAATGACAACAGAGCTGTAACTAAAACTGGAGAGAGCAGCCATTATGCATACAGGGTGATTTAACAGGTGTGAGTGAAGAAGCAGAGCAGTGGAACATTGACGTAGGTCCTCCTATTGTTTAATCACTTCTAAAACTTACAATATTTTCTGGACGAGAAGCCGCTACTTTTTTCCAACACTTTAAATCCTGCGGCTTATGAAACCGTGCAGCTAATTCATAGATTTTTCTTCACTAACGGCCATAATGTTTTGTATTTTACAAGTACTTATAAAACACAGACAGAGACACTGAAAATGTTTGTTATATTTTGTGCTATGTCGCCATCTTTTAGACGAGTTTGTTAAATGCAGGTGCTGCGGGTTGAAAATGTACTTCCCATTTTGTGCCTTGAACCGGAACTTAAACCATCCAAAGTGTTTCTGCTCCAAAGGATTCTTCATTCATCACTCCAAGCAATTTTAAGTTTTACAATATAACTAAAACAATTAATCTTTACTAAACCGTCCCATGTGTGAGTGTCTGGAGGAGTGTTTTTTCATACATATTTGTACGTGCTATCGTAATGTAATTTACCTGGCGTTGTTAGCATTAGTGAATGTACTGACACGTTTACAAGTGTCCGTGTTAGTATTATTAATTTATAATGGCGTTCTTTTTTTTATTGTTTCAGTTTCGTAAATTCATCAAAATGTCACTGTGGAGTTATTTACTCTGTTTAGGTGATTGAAGAGCTAGCTTCTGCAGCCAGTGGGTCCATGACAATGACTTCTGTTGTGTTTGATCATCCGTTTTACTGCCATGAACCAACCTAAACATCCAAACTGCAGTCACATTGAATACATATCCCGATTTATGTCCAAATATATCCACATACAAAAAAGGCCTTAATGGGATTTGGAAACATTTTAATTATATTGTTCATATAGACATAAGAAAATCTATATATGGGAATTAATGGTGAATTACAATAATTATATATTATTGGGCACTTGTCTATATGCTGCTGCATCTTTGCGGCATCTTTGCACAGTATTTGCAAATGTACACAGCATTTCCGCCTACATTGGTTGGGGTGAAATGTCTCTACACATCAGATGATGTACTTGGCATTATTATTGTTTATTTATTTATTCTTGTAAAACACTAATGCAATCCCACTCACAGATATAAATAGTCAGCTAAACAATTGGAGTAGTCTTTAAAAATATTTTACTGATGGACAAATGAATAGAAATAGGCTAGATGAATAAATGAACACTCAATCAGCATGCTAAATCAAACTATAACGTACATTCTTGTATGACAACAGAATGGCTAGCAGAACAGAAGGCAGAGGAAACTACACGTTTTGATTTAGTATTTGCTAGTTGAACTTTACAGATCACAAAAAAGGTAAATTTGGATCGCTAACGTTGTTGGCATAAATGAATAGCGAAAATTAGCATCACGGCTAACGGAGAAATATTTTCGGTTCATTATGAGACTGTGGTGGTACATAAACCTAGCTAGCTAGAAATATTGGCCCCAAAATCATTTAACAAGTACAGGAACAGCAAGCTAGCTTGAGTGGAGGTCTGCTGGAGTAGTCTACAGTCATACAGTAACAAGCAATTACACCTCTATTAAACTTAAATACCATAGATCAAATATATCTACCCCAGTAATATCATCAACACTTACCTGACTGGATGAAGTCCTTGGGCTCAAATACTAGTGTGGCCTCAATAGCCCTGCTGTAGTGTGTCGCATACTGGGAATGATCTGTGCATGTGATGGAAGAATGCACTGCACATGTGATGGAGGAATGCACAGTGTAGGGTTGACATTCTACTGAATTTGCATTAGATCAGGTTGTTTTAGCTAATAATCATGCTGCAAGATCTAGCATGTTGCATTCAATGTTTATTCCCATTAATTTCCCGTTAATTCCCATATATTCCCGTTAATTCCCATGGAAGTTTCCAACTTTGAATATTCCCGGAATTTTGCAACCCTCTGTGTGATTAAAAAAATAGATTAATTTATTAATTACAGATGATAATTAATGATTGACTAATTTTATAATCGCTTGACAACACTAATTCATATATATATATATGTGTGTATATATATATATATATATATATATATATATATATATATATATACACATATATATATATATATATATATATATATATACACATATATATATATATATAATCTCAGATGCACCAAAGAGTGTGAATGAGAACAAAGATGCTGAGAAGTGTAAAAGATGGATGAGAAACCTTCAGACTTCAAGCTTATTAAAGTGCAAGGAAAAGCATCACGACAACCAAAATGAATTTCTCACTCTCTCATCAGTTACTATTATTGATACTATAGTATGATAACTTCTCCATTAATGATCATTTTTAAGTCACAACTACTTTGCACTTTCACAACTTTATACGTCAATTTAGAATCAGAATCAGAATCAGAATCAGCTTTATTGTCATTACGCAAGGTAACGAGATTGAGGCCATTCCATACAGTGCGATGTGTGCATGCTAGAAAAACAATGTGCAAATATATAGAAATATAAAAAATGTAGAAGTGCAATGAATATTGTGTGAAATGAATATATACATGAAAAAACAAAACAAAAACAGGGTGGTTGGTGGAATGGGTTATTGCACCGAAGAGAAGGCAGTTATGAGGGACAATGGGGCAGTCCGTTCAGGATATTAGTAAATATTAGTAAATATTAGTAAATAGTAAGACCTCTCCCCTGAAACCTGCATTATCTTTGTTTGTCATGATCTGTGCACACACACACACACACACACACACACACACACACACACACACACACACACACACACACACACACACACACACACTTTATTCTTCACTTTTTCAAATGACTTTCAGAAAAATGTCAACAAAGAAGGAAGCAGCTGTTTGCATCACATTAGCAATACAAGGATATAAAAATAAGGCACATTAAAATAATTGCCACATTCTACAAAGCCAAAAATCAAAGGCTAATGTTTATTTATGTCAGAATTGTTTGCGTCGTGAATGAATTTTTTCAGACATCAGACATCCGCCGCAAAAACAAACAAGCAGTTAATAGTCGCACAAAGCTTTTTGCTCTTTTATCTTCATGCCACATCCTGTCAGTCATACGTTATTATATTCTCAATAACTCATCAGGGAAAACGACTTTTCTTGCAAATATTGACAATATGTTTGACATTGCCGACAAGTTTCATTCCACCTCGAACAAAACAAACGAGAAAAAAAAGTTTCCCTGTCTTATGTAAAGTGGCACCGCTGGTGTTTTTGATTTGATTTGGATGGAAAGAGTAACTTCAGACATGTCTGAAAAATACAATACACAATCCAAGAAAAAAACATTTGTAAACATAATATCCAAACATAGCTGAAAAGGACTAGAAAGAAACATAAGCTTATCCAATCCTTCTTCATCTCTCAGCAAAACTGCTTGCTTAGGATCTGTCCACCGCCTGTTTTTTTTGCTTTATATCACAGTATAAACCATATGTATGTGTGTAAACATATGTATGTATTTCTTATGATTAAATATGTTTTCAAGCACAAATATTAATTATATTTACATATGTACATGAAACACAAACCAAACAACGTTTGAAAGCTTCCTTCATGCACTGTAGGCAGAGATGTGAATCGAAAACCGTTTTTTTCGATTCCTTGGAATTTTCTCATACGGTTTCTCTTATTGACTCTTCCGCGTGGGGATGAGGCCATTACACAACGTGCGTAGTGACGTCATATTGCAAAATGGTCCTTCAGTTGACTACATTTTACAAAAAAAGATTGCAACAGCGCTACTTGTAATAATTATAATAAATGATAAATGGGTTGTACTTGTATAGCGCTTTTCTACCTTCAAGGTACTCAAAGCGCTTTGACACTACTTCCACATATACCCATTCACACACACATTCACACACTGATGGAGGGAGCTGCCATGCAAGGCGCTACCAGCACCCATCAGGAGCAAGGGTGAAGTGTCTTGCTCAGGACACAACGGACATGACGAGGTTGGTACTAGGTGGGGATTGAACCAGGGACCCTCGGGTTGCGCACGGCCACTCTCCCACTGCGCCACGCCGTCCCTTAATTATAAGGCTGCATGCTCGTTCATCAAGAGGAGAACATGTGTGCTGAAACATTTGAACACGCAGCATGCATTCATTATAAATGAAAGTCGCATTTTAAACGGCTCCGATCTCATCCCAGCAGCAGAAAAACAAGCACGTCATCTGAATTACAACAGGTACTAACTAACGCCTCCTATCATGTTAGCGCTATTATTTGTTCAATTGAAATGAATACCTTCTCATTTGCATGATGAGAGACAGATTCTGACTGGCTCCCAGGGGCACAGCCCCAATTCTGCCACTAGACAAATGTCACCGAGCAGCTACTAAGTTTGTGGTCCAAAGTTTGCATTTTTGTAGGTGATTGTTCAATTGTACTCAGAGAAAAGCTGCATGTTTTCCTGCAACCAGATGTTCATTATATTAAACTGGTGAAACTCATAAAATTAGAACATGGTGTAAAAGTCCATTCATGTCAGCAATTAACTTCAAATGTGGAACTAATCTGTGATATTAATTCATTACTTTATTTGTTATAACTTTGATCACCATGGCTAACATTATTTGAAATCTTACATTTTCTGAGATTTTAAATTCAAAGTTTTCATAAACTGTAATCCATAATAATCAACATTATAACCAATAAAGGCTTGACATAGCTTACTCTGCATGTATTAAGTTATGTTACTAAATGTTACATTATTGTGTAATTTACAAATGATTATTACTTTTTATATTTATTTACAAAACAGTTTTTTTTTTCTTAAATCCTACTACATACAGTACAGGCCAAATATTTGAACACACTTTCTCATTCAATGGGTTTTCTTTATTTTCATGACTATTTACATTGTAGATTATCACTGAAGGCATTAAAACTATGAATGAACACATGTGGAGTTATGTACTTTGTGGTGTTCTTGAAGCTCATCGAGAGAATGCCAAGAGTGTGCAAAGCAGTAATCAGAGCAAAGGGTGGCTATGTTGAAGAAACTACAATGTAAAACATGTTTTCAGTTATTTCACCTTTTATTGTTCAGTACATAACTCCACATGTGTTCATTCATAGTTTTAATGCCTTCAGTGATAATCTACAATGTAAATAGTCATGCACTGTATGTGCTTCTTGAGAACTCACTGTAGGCTTTGTAAGGTCATGTTACCTCTAAACTAAACAAAAATTATGCTGATTCAGTCTTTTTCTCTTTTTTTCCAAATAAGAACCGAAAGGAGAACCGTTAATGAACCAAATCATTAAGCAGAATCGAAAGTGGAATCGGAACCGGAAAAATCTTATCAATTCCTATCCCTAACTGGAGGCCTACTTTGTAAAAAAAAATTTAACATTTTATATTGCTTTTAAACTAACTCATGCTTAAACATTACTTGAGAGCCACACTAAGGTCAGAGAGGGACAAGCGGTAGAAAATGGATGGTTGGATAAATGTTTTAAATTGACTTTAACCGATTATATTCACCATATCTGTGAAAAAAGCATGTTTTTGGATGGTATTGGGGAGTAGGATATGAGTTTATGAACCACATCAGTGAATTTCAATAATTTTTAATCTAAGAATAATTGATTTGTTTGATTGTTATAAGTAGAATTGTGAATTACACCGAATGCTTGTTTTTGTAGTAGAATTAGTGATTGTAAAGTATTTTCCCAGACCGCTGCACAATAATTAAATAAAGTTACACCAGTTAACAGTAAAGAATGTGAAATTAGTTGTGGTCCAGAACGTGTTGACTTTGTTACCTTTTAAAGTTTGTGTTGTTCTTTATGTGATTTCAAACTTTTTTAATGTTATTATTACTCCTAAAATATATCTTCATGAACTCTTTCAATTTTAATACACTCTATCTCAGGGGTTTGACGGAGCCTCCGCCGCGGAGGTCAAGACACACCCGACTCATCGTGTAAATAAAAACTTCTCCCTATCGGCTTTATGGATACGGCAACAGCAGAAGTCAGACTGATTTGCAGGTGTGTAATTTGTTGTGAGCTCATGCACTGTGTTGGTTTTGTTCTTTTAACAAGGTGATCTTGATGCACGGTTCATTTTGTGCACCAGTAAAAAAACATATAACTTTGTCTTGAATTTGAAAAAAAAACATTTTATTTTTCACTAAAGAAGGGTTCTGTGAATGTGCATATGACACTGGTGGGGTTCGGCATCTCAAACAAGGTTAAGAACCACTGCTCTATCTTTAACTATGCTTAGGTACATTCTGTGTTTACCAAATAATATTTTAGTATTACTTACATTTAATGATAATTTGTGACCTGCCGACCACATTTTTAGGTTCAACATTTCTACCGTTATCGTTCTTAGTAGCTCCTGTAAATTCTCCTAAGATTAAAATATATTTGTTGGATATGCAAAAAGGACTCAGTTTAATACCTTCGAGACCTTACAGATTTAATTTGTGTGTACACAACAGACGTCGACCAGGCACTATCCCCATTGGAATTAAATAGAGTGAACCCTCTTTTTTTCAGTCATTCACTCTTTTTGTCTGTGTGGGTAGAAGCAATGCCGCTAGAATACACACACAGAGAAGTTGTGCCTCACTAAACAAACATAATGTAACATAGTGGAAATGATTCAGTCACCCTGAGAATCCGCCCATTATTTTGTGAGGTTTTTTTTGCTAACAAACAAACACAGACAGACAAACCCTGGCAGTTACATATATCTTCTGGCAGATGTAAATGAAATATTTTGGTCTCAGTACTGACCTCTTGGAGATGCCAAAGGAATGTCTGAGCACAAATATGTATATTCTCCCAACTTGCTCTTTGTCAAGTAGCTTTTTATCAGCAATAGCGTTTTATAACTTGTTGATTAAAATATCATAATCAGTACCAAATGTTTTTTTTAGAAATCACAAATAGTCCAGCTGCATATCAATTGCATTAAAGATGCCATATGTAATAATTTCATGTCAAGTGATAATTAAATGGCCTGATCTGTCAAAAGGCATTAATAGATCGTGTTCTTTTCGAATACCTTTATAACTGATAACAGTAGTTCAGCCGAGATATGCTTATTTCAAAATTTGATTTACAGCCCTGAAATCTTATTATTATTTTAATTTCAATGTCCCGCCCTCCACCGTTTAACCAATTAGAAAGTCTGTGAGTGTGCCACATCCAGGTTGCCAGTTACGCACCACCACCTTCGTCTAGCTACTGCCACTGGTAAAGTTACTAAACATGACGTTAGTAATAATAATATTAATAATGGACATCTACACCTCCCGCTGCCTCAACAGAGCCAGTGCCATAATCAAGGACAGCACCCACCCTGGCTCTGACCTGTTCCACCTGCTGCCCTCTGGGATGCGCTACAGGTGCATTAAAACCAAAACAAACAGGCTAAAGAACAGCTTCTTCCCCAGGGCCATAACCATCCTGAACGGACTGCCCCATTGTCCCTCATAACTGCCTTCTCTTCGGTGCAATAACCCATTCCACCAACCACCCTGTTTTTTTCATGTATATATTAATTTCACCCTATATTCATTGCACTTCTATATTTTTAATATTTTTATATATTTACACATCGTTTTTCTAGCATGCACACATCGCACTGTATGGAATGGCCTCAATCTCGTTACCCTGCATAATGACAATAAAGCTGATTCTGATTCTGATTTATATAGCGCTTTTCTAGACACTCAAAGCGCTTCACAGAGAAGTGAGAACCCATCATTCATTCACTCTACATACATGGTGGTAAGCTACACTTGTAGCCACAGCTGCCCTGGGGTAGACTGACGGAAGCGTGGCTGCCAGTTTGCGCCTACGGCCCCGCCGACCACCACCCATCATTCATTCACCAGTGTGAGCAGCACTGGGGGCAAGGGTGAAGTGTCCTGCCCAACGACACATCGTCAGTGATTTGGATGGCAAGAGACGGGGAGTAAACCTGCAATCCTGAAGTTCTGGCGCGGCTGCTCAACCCACTACGCCATGACACCCCTAAAGTAAAGTTTAGTAATTCTAAAAGGCGTCGTTACGATTCTCAACTTATTCATGACAAAGCCAGGAACAAAACGAGGATTTGTATCGGGGATGCATTTAAAAGATGCATGGAGACGATTAAAGGCGGAGAAGATTTTTTCATTTGACGCCAAACTTGCTAATTTTCTTCTTGATAGGTAAGTAAGGCATTTATGTTTTCATATTACTTGTAATATATGGAAATGGACATTTCGTATGTAAACTATATTGTCTAATACAGTCTATGATCTTGTCTAACAAAGCTAGTATGTTCGTGCAACGAATGCTTAGTTTGATGGTGCTTATCTCCTAGTGTAATGCTTATTAACATGCTAGCCCGGTCAATGACACATCGACATATAGGCTAATGGGGGAAATATATGCCCGTTAGCCTGTATGTCGATGTGTCATCCAACTGACAGGGCAAAATATATTTTCGACAAATAAAATCTATGTGGATATGGGTAGTGTCAGTGCCTACTTTGTTCTCAATATGCTGATACGCTGAGAAAATAGGTTGCAACATTAGCACGGCTAATTGCGGTTTCTGGTACTGTATATGCATCAGGCACATATGCGGTGGTATTTGCTTGGCACAATATAATGCATCACATTTAGTGATTTTCTACTTTGTGTATTGACATGGTAGTAGGCTATACGATTTATGTGTAACGGGGTTTTTGCATAACGTGGGTTGGCTCATAGAATTGCACTCTGCATTGAAAGATGGTGATGTGCGTACATGGAGGAGTTGGATGCAAAATGGGGTCATTCTGAACAAAATGTAATTTTTACTGTTGGCCTTGGCTTGCCATCAACTTAGGCCTTTTCAATATACTGTATAATATATTATTGCATATTAACATTTAGATGGTGGTCCGTGCGGTCAAACTAGACATTTAAGCAGGGTAAAGCCAACAATCTGTCCTGACTCCTGACGAAAATATTGCTGCGTAAATTTACAAATACATTTGGCTAATCGACATCAGTGAAATGTGGCATAATTACTTAGTAAACCATCTTGCAAGAAGCATAAAAAAGAGAAACAGCGTAGGACTCGTCCATTGACATATGAAGTTCCTTGGAGTAAGATTCAGATTTGGCTGCGTATCTGACAACCTCAGTCATGGAGAGTCGGAGGGGACTACAGAATTTTGACCATGATTGCAGTATAATTTCTGGATGTCTGTGATCACTTGAAGCATTCAATTTATTTTTAATGTTCTGTTTTTTACTTATTACAATTTGTGATTCTGTATCTGTTCTTTTATTATGATATCTGCCTGGGGAAACAGATGGAAACTATCAGTTGTACTATAATGTGGCACAGTTACACCTGTATTGTTGAAGAAGTTTATTAATATGCACTGTCCCTAACAAACAAACAATTGAATACATTGGCTATTTCTCCAATTGATTCAATTAGTACCAATGATGTTGACGTGTGTGCTTTGAATCTGTATTAACTGTTTGAAAGTAATGCATGTTTATGTATGAATGTATCTAACCTATTGTGGAATAGCTTTTCCAGAATTTTTGAAAACTGAGGAAGTAAAGAAACTGGTCTGTTACTTGAAAAGTGGTCTATGTTTATATTTTTTCATTTTGTCTGTGAATGCAGTGGATTGGAATGGAAGGTTACTGATGAACTATGCCCGAGTGCAGCTGGGATAGGCTCCAGCCCCCCCGCAACCCTCAACGGGACAGCGGGGTAGAAGATGGATGAGTGGATAGATGGGTGGTGACTGATGAATGTTAGTGCTTTTGAAATGCCTTCAATTACCTTTTTCACAATTGTCATGTACATATTTAGATTTACTTTTGTTTACAATATCCACTGTTTCCTTTCTGTAAATTAATGTAATAATAATCAACAATAATAAGAGAAATGCGCTGGAAACTGCACTGGCTGTGATGTTAGCTGCTAACATTAGCATGCCAATCTAAATGCTTAATAAGGTCAGCCAAAGCCGTGTATAAAGAAAGTATGAAAAACATACGAAAGAGGCCTGGGTCGGATTCGAAAAATTCAGAATTGCACTGTTCACATTGACATGTAAAAATCAGATACAAGTCACATAGGGGCAAATTAAATCGTAATTGACCTGTAGTGTGAACAAGGCCTTACTGACAGATTTTGTACTTTGGCTGTGACTAACAAGCATAGGTGGATTAATGAACGGGCCTACCGGGCCCAGGCCCAGGGGGCCAGAGGCCCCAAGGGGCCAGGCCAACTTGGCCCCGCGGCCGCGACGCATGCAAAACTACTTTTGCAAAAATAATAATCTTAGGCCCCAAGGGGCCAGGCCAACTTGGCCCCGCGGCCGCGACCCACAGAGGGCCAGAGGCCCCAAGGGGCCAGGCCAACATGGCCCCGCGGCCATGATCCATAGACGGTCAGAGGCCCCAAGGGGCCAGGTCAACTTGGCCCCGCGGCCACGATCCATAGAGGGTAAGAGGCCCCAACGGGCCAGGTCAACTTGGCCCCGCGGCCGCGACCCACAGAGGGCCTGAGGCCCCAAGGGGTCAGGCCAACTTGGCCCCGCGGCCACGATCCATAGAGGGCCAGAGGCCCCGAGGGGTCATGCCAACTTGGCCCCGATCCATAGAGGGTCAGAGGCCCCAAGGGGCCAGGCCAACTTGGCCCCGCGGCCACGATCCACAGAGGGCCAGAGGCTCTCAATCATTATTATCAAAGCTAATTCTCAAATTGGATCACACAACCTCACTCACATATTCTTTATCAATTATTAAAGGTTGTTTCTGAATTTTGATCACAGAACTTAATGCAAATATTCTTGATTGATTGGCAAAGCTCATTCTCAAATTTTGATTACACAACCTTACTCTGACAAATTATCATTATCAAAAAGCTCTATCTCTAATTTGGATCACAGAATCTCACTCAAGTATTCTTAGCTGTGCCCCTCCCCCATCGAGTCTTTCATAAACCGGTCTGTTCTTTTAGAATCTCCTCATTTGGTACTTTGAACTCGTGAGTGACTGCTCAAAATTTGGTTTCCTTTCCCTCAGTTCAGACTCAGAGATAATTTGAAATCATTCCACAAGAAGTTTAACGCGCACACACACACGACACACACACACTTGAGTTGAGCATTACTTGGAAATTCTTATATTTTCCATTTTGCTGTTATTATCAGCATCTTCCCATTTTGTCATTTTCTTTCAAAAAAGTTTACAGTCTGACATTTGTCACTGCTGTCAGTTAATAACTTTTTGGTCTTTGACCCATTTTGTCATTTTCTCGATTCGATCGTCACTGACCACTCTCTCCTGTCTGGCAGACATCGTTGCTGCCATCATAGCCAGCAAGCTGCCTGCAGATAGCAACATTTTGGTGTCCTTTGTGAAAATATTTAGAAAGTAGACAAAAGTACACAAAGTTGTACAACTATTATCTTTATGATCTTTTTGTTTGTTTGTTTGTTTCTCTGTTACTGTGTGTGGCCAATTAAGCGACTTTTGGCCATACCTGGCTGGTGACATTTAGCGACTTTCTGGTTGTTGTTAAAATTAATAATAGCAACAGTTCTCTTCATCTTAATGCAATTTATTGTGTCTGTCTCTCCACATTTTGCCATTAGGTACTTTGAGCTCTTGTTGGTCAGTCACTCTAAGGTACATTGTTGCTGCCATCATAGCTAGCAAGCTGCCTGCAGATAGCGACATTTTGGTGTCCTTTGAGAAATATTAAGAAAGAAGACAAAAGTACAAGACATTGTACGATTACTATCTTTTTAAAAATTATTTGTTTCACTGTCAGTGTGATTGAGCGACTTTACCGCTAGATTTCGCGTCTTTTGGCCATACCTGGCTAGCGACTGAAAACATCATTTAGCGACTTTTTGGTTGTGAAGATAAGTGGTAAAAGCAGATCTGCCTGTTGGTCTTCCCACATTTTGCCATTTGGTACTTTGCACTCTTGTTGGTCACTCCAAGGCATTTGTCCCTGCCTTCAGCTAGTCACTTGGCTCTTTTGGAATTTATTTCACTGTAATTGGCTCTCTCTTTCTCCTCAGTACAAATCAGTCTGTTCCCTTGCCATTCATCACTGACCACTCCGCTCTCCTGTCTGTCAGACATTGTTGCTGCATGCAGATAGCTTGGGGTCCTTAGTGAAAATATCAGAAGAGAAAAGTCCACAATTATCTTAATCATCTTTTTTTATTCACTGTCAGTCCTTCAGTGAGTCCCAGTGTGTTGGCGATAAAGCAACGTTGGCATTCGATTTAGAGACTTTTGGCCATACATGACTGGCGACTCAAAACGTCATCTAGTGACTTTCGCTGTCTGAGTTTAGCATTGATTGGAAATCTGTTTTCAGTTCTTATAGAAATCAGCTGATTTCTGCTTTTGACTGTTAATGCTAGATTGCTAGTTTTGAAAATTGCATCACTCACACACACACACACACACACACACACACACACACACACACACACACACACACACACACACACACACACACACACACACACACACACACACATAGTTGGTTAAGCTGTTGTGATAGGCAAAGAGCCAATGTGCACAGAAAGAAGGGAAATATGGATCATAAACGTATAAGTGGAGGAGCTAGAAAAAAAAATCAGCAAGAAAAGAAAAAAAAGGAATCAGTTTTACTTGAGAGTGTTCCAAATATCTCCAGCTTCTTCAGTACAAAGACATCTGCTGAAAGCAATTCTATAAATGCTACTGCAAATTCAGCTAAGGTTAGCAATGCACCTGAGCTAGCATGTAGCTCCCAAGATCCTGAGACCACTACAAGTGTACGCACTGAACCAAATGCTTCGGATGCTAATGATTCAACCAACTCAGCAGTAGCCAGTTGCTCGGATGAATGTGAGGTCACTGCACCTCTGGACAGCATAGAAAATGAGTTGAATCTTTCTTCAACACCATCTACAGTGACAACTCTACCTAGTGATCCCGCTAAATGGGCTGATACCCTCACTGAGTCAATGAAGGAAGTTCTTATTCAAAGAGGTGCAAAATCATTTCACAACCGTCACAGCCATTATCCAGCTTCTGTGAGGAACAGTGGGCTAGGAGGCAAAACCCGATGCCTAAACAATGAACATTTTACTTCACACCTGCCCAATGGACAACGAGTACAAAGAGAGTGGATGATGTACTCTCCCTCTACTGGTAATGTTTACTGCTTTGCATGCAAACTGTTTTCCCCAAAAACGCATTCTTTTGTGACAGGCTATTGTGATTGGAAACACTCAGAAAGATTTGGTGAACATGAGCGAAGTGCTGAGCACATAACCTGCATGCAAGCAGTCTTGAACCGCGCCACAGGTGCCACAGTTGATGCAGACCTGTTCAAACAGTTTCAGGCAGAGAGCAGCTATTGGAGGCAGGTGTTACAAAGAGTTGTTGCAGTCATTAAATTCCTTGCAGAAAGGGGCCTTGCATTTAGGGGTAAAAATGAATCGTTAGGGTCTCCTCTCAATGGGAACTACCTTGGTATTCTGGAGGTCCTGGCTGAATTTGATCCCTTTCTAAAGGATCACATCAGAAAGTTTGGGCAGATGGGTCGAGGTAATACCTCATATCTGTCCTCCACCATTTGTGAGGAATTCATTGAATTGATGGGTGCAAAAACCAAACAGGCTATAGCAGATGAACTGCAAGCAAGCAAATACTACTCTATCATTCAATCAATCAATCAATCAATGTTTATTTATTGTGGATTCAACCCCAGATTTATCTCATGTGGACCAATTGACATTCATATTCCGTTTTGTTAGCAAAGAGGGCAGTGTTGTTGAACGCTTTGTGGGTTTTGAGCCCATTACTAGCCATACAGGTGAAAGTTTGGCTAACTGTGTCATGTCTGTGTTGGAAAATCTAGGGTTAGAGCTGTCAAATTGCAGGGGGCAGGCTTATGATAATGCCAGCAACATGTCAGGGAGGTATAATGGGTTGCAGGCTCACTTAAAGAAAAGCAACCCATTAATACACTATATTCCATGTGCAGCTCACTCTTTGAATTTGGTGGGAGTCAACAGCATTGACAGATGTGGAAATGAAGTCTCTAAGTATTTTGACTTGATTCAGTCTATTTACAACTTCACAACTGCATCCACACACCGATGGGACAGGGTATTTGGCAATTCCAACATAGATCTCACACTTAAAGCTTTATCCAACACGCGTTGGAGTTGCCGTGCAGAATCTACCAAAGCACTGTGGCAGAACTACAGTAAAATAAGAGCAGCACTACAGGGTATTTCCACTGATGACACAGAGAAACGAGACACACAAACTGAAGCTGACAGTCTAGTGCGGAAGCTGGATTCACTTGAGATGGCCTTCATGGCAGGCTTTTGGGACACTGTTCTGTCCAGATTTCAGGCCACAAGTCTGCAACTTCAAAAAGCAGACATGGACCTTGGTACAGCAGTTAGATTGCTGGAATCTCTGCGCACCTTTGTTCTCTCCCAAAGAGATCTATTTGATCATTTTGAGCAGAAAGCCTTAAACATGTTGGGTGGCACCCCATCTTACAGGGCTGAACGGACGAAGAAACGTAAAAAGTTTGCTGATGAATCAGCATCCCCAGATGTTGTGCTTGAGGGAAGGCAACTGTTTCAAATAGAGACATTTATTGCCTCTATTGATCAACTGAGTTCAAGCCTTAATCACCGTCTGGAGGCCTACAAACATCTGAACAATTTGTTCAGTGTCCTTTTCTCTTTGGATACAGAGTCCAATGCTTCAGTCCTTCACAAGGCCAAGATTCTCACTGAATCATACTCATCTGACCTCAATGAAAGTCTTGGACAGGAGCTTATACAGTTCAAATCTTTTATACAGCTCAACAACACTGATGAGGAGAGGACCCCTTCAGGACTGCTCAAAACAATAATACATTTTGGACTACAGCCTACGTTTCCTAATACATACATTGCGCTACAGATTTTTCTCACTCTACCGGTCAGTAACTGTGAGGGAGAACGCTCATTCTCTCTTTTGTCAAGAGTCAAAAATGAGCTGCGCACAAGAATGACTCAGAAAAGATTAAATGCGTTATCTCTAATGGCAATTGAGAGTGAGCTGACAAGAGAGTTGGACTTCAATGATGTGGTGGATGATTTTGCGAAATTGAAAGCACAAAAGAAACCCCTTGCTTAAAGGTGCACTGTGTAAGATTTTTAGGTTGTTATTTCCAGAATTCACCCATTCACTAATGTTAGGCTACCTGTTTTCATGAATACTTACCACCACCATAAAATTCTAAGTATCCATTATGACTGGGAGAATTGCACTTTCGCCATTTCTGGGAACTGTCTGTCACCTGGATTCTGAAGATAGGATTGACTTTAGGCAGAAGCTTGGTGCTTTCTCTGGCAAACTGAACCTCAAGCTTCATTCTCTGCAGCTTTGCATTCTTGTTCAGACTTTCATCGACAAGGAACTTTTCAACTTCCCCACTATCGTGAAGGGGCCACCAAAAGATTTCAGTGTGTCCAGCATGTCTAGTCTCTTCTTCTCCTGTCTTTGAGCCATCTCTTGTTTCTCGTCAGCCCAACTCTCGAATTTTGCCTTCATGAGTTTACTCCAGTTGAGTTCAACCTCTCTTTTTGCTTGTGCTGCTGCCTTGAAACCTCTGAAGCTCCGGGCTCTTCTGTAAAATTATTGACCTATTGACTGCGTTCAGTGTGCCCAACTTCTTCAGTCTGTAGTCCACCTTGCCACATTGTCTCTCCATCCCAATGTTGTGCACAGGGGTGCCATCAATGTTACTAGCCTGTTCACTGACAGGGTCCATTGGGAAGGTCTCCTCATCCATCCCATAGTCCATCCTCTGCCTGGCCAGAACAGTCTTCAGATGGGGCAGCATGAGATCTGTCAGCTGCTTCACTTCATCCAAGTATTCGGCAGCCACGTCTGACACTGAGTTCAGGACATGTCCAGTGCCTGTCCAGCCACTATAGCATTCTTGCTGTCTACATCCAGATCCACCATGAAACTCTGTTGCACTTGCTCCATCTTCATATCGGCCTCCGCCAACCGCATCACTTTATTCATGGCACTGCTGAAGCCCAGTGTAGTGTGGGTGCCACAAAAGATCTGCCCTGCTGGTTTTTCCAAGTTGTTCATCTCTGCCAACAGCTTTGAAAAGCCTTTGTTGTGCTCTGTGCTGTCAGTCATATGTGCATCTACAAGTTTATAAACATCCTCCACATTGACTCCTCTGACCGACGCCAGTATTTCGAACCCCATATCCACTTGCATTTCTATGTCCTCAGTGGTCTCTCGGTGATTGGGTAAGACAGGCAGAGGAAATGGGCTATCTTGACCTGCATGCAGCCCTTGTACCATGAACTGGCCTACACCTTTCTTTGTGGTGCTCTCCGATGCATGTGTTATCATTTTACCTTTCTCCTTCTCCTCCTCAAGCTTTCCCACAAAATAGATACAGACTTTGAGCCTCAATTTGCTGCACAGCTGCCGTTATGCCAAAGTGTTTTCCTAAGATATTATTTTATTTTTAATGATAAAAGGGAGGAAAAGGGGGCAAAAATCATGTCCAATTTAGTTTTTTGGGTGGGGTGGGGGGTTTATTTCATGATAGGTACCAACTTCCAATACATAATATCTCTCAAATGACCCAATGCACCATCACTGAAGTGGGCGTAATCATTTTCCAAAATTTTTATTTTTAGGCCATTTATCCCCTCCCCCTACCTGTGTCTGTGTGAAACCTGTGCTTGTCTGTGTGGTATACCTAATAGTGTGTGTGCAGTATGTGCACTCTTCTGTACAGTACAGTGTGCATGTCTGTTCACAGTATACAGTATTTCTTGCATAGTGCGTGTGTGTGTGTGCGCGTGCACGCGCGGGGGTTGAGGGGCCAAGACCATGTCAGGCCCAGGGGGCCAAAATTTCTTAATCCGCCCCTGAGTGCGGGTACTAGACTGGCCTGCCTGTAGTCCAGACCTGTCTCCCATTGAACATGTGTGGCGCATTATGAAGCCTAAAATACCACAACGGAGACCCCCGGACTGTTGAACAACTTAAGCTGGACATCAAGCAAGAATGGGAAAGAATTCCACCTGAGAAGCTTAAAAAATGTGTCTCCTCAGTTCCCAAACGTTTACTGAGTGTTGTTAAAAGGAAAGGCCATGTAACACAGTGGTGAACATGCCCTTTCCCTACTTTGGCACGTGTTGCAGCCATGAAATTCTAAGTTAATTATTATTTGCGAAAAAAAAAAAAAAAAAGTTTATGAGTTTGAACATCAAATATCTTGACTTTGTAGTGCATTCAATTGAATATGGGTTGAAAAGGAATTGCAAATCATTGTATTCCGTTTATATTTACATCCAACACAATTTCCCAACTCATATGGAAACGGGGTTTGTATATTTAATAGACTAAATATAGCGATATAAAATATAACATATACACGTAATATTTACATAAATCTACTAATAAAAGTCTAAATCAATCACACGAGAGACGTTTGTGGGGGCACAAATGCTATCTAGTGGCCGACTAGCGCGTTGCGGCACGACAAATTTACCGTGGCTCGCCCAAGAAAATTAAAGGGTAACTGCACTTTTTTTTAGAATGGTGCCTATCGTTTACGATCATAACGAGAGACAATCAAGAACACACATGTATTATTTTTTAGCATTTTAAAGATGATAAAAAAATGCTTGGTAGATGCGACTGATAGGAGTCACCTTTGTAGCCTTCACATCCCTCTAAAACAGGGGTGTCAAACCTGTTTTCATTGAGGGCCACATCACAGTTATGTCTGCCCTCAAAGGGCCACTTGTCAATATATGATTTTAAAAACATGAAAGATTCGGCTCATGACATTGCATTATTGCCTAAGTATTTGATGATTCACTTTTTTTTTTACATTTGTTTAAAAAAAAAAAAAAAAAACTTTTAAAAACAAACTTGCTCAGTTGCCAGATATTTTATCGTAAAAGTTGCAGTATTTTTTACGGCATATTACTGGAAATGGAATGGAAAAACAGAACCACTCTTTTTTTTTTTTTACAGTAAAATCTAGAGTTGTTGATTTTATAGTGTATTACTGTAAACACAAACAGTACCAAAGTTGTGTTTAATAGTTTTTACCGTAAAGTCTATTGTCATTTTTACAGTGCAAAATTTGATAATAAGTGAAGCTGATATTCAAGTATTATTTTTTAAATATGATAACATTGTGATGCTTTATTAGATAATATTACATTTTAAAAGATATGTATATAAAGATAAGCATGCAGTTCATGTATTTTTTGAATGTCAAAATGAAAAGAACAAATATTTAGTAAGAAAATATTCTTTATTAAAAGCATATTATTACCATTTCGCGGGCCATGTAACATGATGTGGCGGGCCAGATATGGAGTTTGACACCTGTGCTCTAAAACAACTTCAAAACCCTCCATCAAAGTTTTGTGTACACACTGCAAATCTATATCTAATGTAATAACAGACACGATCATAACAATATGTAATATGTTCAATATTTACTGTATTTTGTTGATTTTATGCACAGCCAGATCTAATTATTTTGCACATTTAGTTCCGTTTCCATGGCAGCGCATTTCCGTCTTCCTGCAAAAAATGTGTTCCTACTCTCGGAATCAAATACAAGCGTGTTTTTTAATCATGCATGGCTGACTCAGCAATAGACAACAAAGATGACTATTTTTGGACAAATGAGGATTCACAACCTTATCTTTTTGAAGCTGAATATACGGAGGCTGAACTGCTGCTTATAGAAAGCAAGCACGAAAAAAAGGGTGAAACGTTGGAGCAGACGGAAGCAGAGAGAGTTTGACATGATCAAGCAGCAAATTTGATTATATAAACTATATGTAGTTGTATTAGTGACCATTTCACATTTTTTACAATATGTGACAATAACTACAAGGGTGCTCAATGTACAACAAAACAGAAGTATCAGAACAGAGGAGTCAATAAACTTAGAAATGACTTGATAACATCAACAGTGTGTATGATGAATTACTAGGAATACTCGGAGTACTGTATTGTATGATAAAAACTGTCCTTTGAAACAAATTGATAGTTGATGAATATATAGTGACCATCCTTAGATAACAATTGGGCTGCAAAATGCCTACAAATGCCTAAAAATAATTAATTAGACTGAGAACTAAAGTGGCTGAGGGGATTTATAAAATGAAAAGAACCAATATAAAGAGAACAGCTAAAAAAAATAATATTATGATAAAATACAAGAATAAAAATAACATCAAAAGTATATGGGACATAAGGAATACTGTAATAAAAAAAATGTCCCAGACAAGTAAATCATACTAAGTATTATATTGCTAATACAAAATAAATATATAACATGAATTACATTGTTGACCAATTTTGACAAATTCTTTGCAATCAAGTTAATTGAAAGGAATCTGAATTGGTTGCTCCTCACGTCAGTTGATGAGAAGGACATTCTAGATATCATTGCAAGATGAACAAACTATAGCACTCTACTGACTGAGGACATTGAAAATTGTGAAAAGGGCGATTGAGGGAATTGTTAAACCATTAACAACTAATAAAAGTCTCAATCAATCAACCAATCAGGGAGTATTACAAAGTCCAGAGGAGAGTAGATGTAATGAGAGGAGGCAATAGAAATAGGAATTGATTGATTGATTGAGACTTTTATTAGTAGGTTGCACAGTGAAGTACATATTCCGTACAATTGACCACTAAATGGTAACACCCAAATAAGTTTTTCAACTTGTTTAAGTCGGGGTCCACTTAATGATACAGATATATACTATCATATATACTATCATCAAAATACAGTCATCACACAAGATAATCATCAGGGTGTATACATTGATTTATTTACATTATTTACAATTTGGTGTGTGGAGGGGGGGGGGGGGGGGTAGGTTTGGTTGTTATCATCAGTCATCAACAATTGAGAACAGAGAAATGGATATTGAAACAGGAAGAAGACATTATTACTAGCATAAGATTAGGACAAACATATCTAAATAGTTCATTGAACTTGATAGAGAAACATAATACATGACTTTGTGAATGTTGTCATCAGACAGAAAGTGTAGGACATATTTTAATACATTGTAGGAAATACAATAGAGAAAAGGAAATAAGTTAGAGAAAGAGAAGATTGGGTTAGTAGTGGAAGATATTTTAGGATTGGACTCAGAACACGTAGGTTACAAAGCATTATACACATATTTAAAAAAGACTGGATTAAATAAAATAATATAGAGTAGGGATCCGCTTCGGCCCACACTCCACATCAGAAGGTGGCGGTAATGCACACTAGAAGGTTGCTTGCCAACCACCAGTAAACCAGAAAAGAAGAAGAAGATGACGTCATCAAACAGCGACTGCATGTGTTTTTACAAACGCGCAATCCTCACACCGGCATCGTTTTAAAACTTTCATCAGTTCGCCCTTTAATTGCATCATTTCATGTTTTCGTCATTAGTGAATGTGTTGTGAAAATGTCTGTTTTTCATGACGAAGTGGAGATAGAAGACTTTGAATACGACGAAGACGAAGAAATGTTTTACTTTCCGTGTCCCTGCGGAGACAAATTCGCCATCAGCAAAGTAAGTAATGTGAAGCTAACAGCTAACCTATCTCATTTGCATTGTAATATTTGGAATAATATCTTCATAAAAAAATACCATTCTATGCTTTTTGAGTTTATTGATGTTCTACTGTCAACAAGTTGTTACTGACATTTCAGAAGCTTTTGTACATTTGGTGTATATATACATTTTATTTAGATCATGGTTTGTTTCCAACATGTTAACACGTTTCACCTGTGTGTACATACATTAGAATACAGACACGTTCATAAATACGCTATTAGTTACCAACATGGTAGTAATTGAGTTCATTTTCAACATGGTCTATACTAGGGGTAGGGAACCTATGGCTCTAGAGCCAGATGTGGCTCTTTTGATGACTGCATCTGGCTCTCAGATAAATCCTAGCTGACATTGCTTAACACGATAAGTATTGAATAATTCCGCTGGTAATCACAGTGTTAAAAATAACCACGTATCAATCAGACTACAAAGCCATCAGCAAAACCATACAGCACCAGATGTCGCATTAATGGTAAGAAGTATTTTATTTATTATTGGTTACCTTCAGAATAACTTATTAAAAAGAATAAGAGACTTATTATACTGTATTTTTTGGAGTATAAGTCGCTCCGGAGTATAAGTCGCACCAGCCGAAAATGTATAATAAAGAAGGGAAAAAAACATGTATAAGTCACACTGGAGTATAAGTCGCATTTTTTGGGGAAATGTATTTGATAAAACCCAACACCAAGAATAGACATTTGAAAGGAAAGGCAATTTAAAATAAATAAAGAATAGTGAACAACAGGCTGAATAAGTGTACGTTATATGACGCATAAATAACCAACTGAGAACGTGCCTGGTATGTTAACGTAACATATTATGGTAAGAGTCATTCAAATAACTATAAGATATAGAACATGCTATACGTTTACCAAACAATCTGTCACTCCTAATCGCTAAATCTGATGAAATCTTATATGTCTAGTCATACGTGAATGAGATAAATAATATTATTTGATATTTTACGGTAATTTGTTAATAATTTCACACATAAGTCGCTCCTGAGTATAAGTCGCACCCCCAAACTATGAAAAAAACTGCGACTTATAGTCCGAAAAATACGGTACTCTAAAAATTTTGGTCTTACTTAAAAATGCACACATTTAGTTTTATTCAGAGTTAAAGAATATTATATGGCTCTCACGGAAATACATATTAAAATATTTGGCTTTCATGGCTCTCTCAGCCAAAAAGGTTCCCGACCCCTGGTCTATACATTCGTAGAAGACGTGCTTGTGTGTGTAGTGGGCATAGCTGTGCGTTAACGTGTGCAGAGGGTATTTAAAGGGGACCTATAATGATTCTAATCTCCAATAATTGCACTTTCTTGTGGTCCAGATAATATTGTATCTTTTTAACAGCAATGTATACACACATACAAACCTGAGCTAGAACCTGCTTGACCTCAGACAACAGTGTTGGTTCTACAGACACAAGCAAGATCTAAAAAGAGTGTCTTCAGCACAGCAGTGGATGTCTTTAGATCATGGGTCATCAACGCGGTGTTCGCGGGCACCAGGTAGCCCGTAAGGACCAGATGAGTAGCCCGCTGGTCGGTTCTAAAAATAGCTCAAATAGCAGCACTTACCAGTGAGCTGCCTCTATTTTTTTAAATTGTATTTATTTACTAGCAAGCTGGTCTCGCTTTGCTCGACATTTTTAATTCTAAGAGAGCCAAAACTCAAATAAAATTTGAAAATCCAAGAAAATATTTTAAAGACTTGGTCTTCTCACTAACTGACAAAGAAACAGATAACAGATTTGGTGTCCAGTTCAAAGTGTGACATGATTTATTTAAACATTTTAGAGTTGACTTTTGTATTTTACACGAGTTATTATTTGTACAAACATGGTGCAAAGTAATTCATGATTTGTTAAAAAATGTTAGTGGCTAGCTAGTTAAAATGGGATATTGTGATTTCACAAGACTCTCTTAGAAGTGATCATTTGAAAATGTTCAATTTGAAAAATGTGCACTTAGAGAAAATATAAAAATAAAGTGTTGCATATTGATATTTGTCTGTTTCTATTAATATTGTGAGAAATCATTAAGATGATCAGTGTTTCCACAAAGACAAATATCATTACATTTTAATAATAACATATAGTTAAAGGTAAATTGAGCAAATTGGCTATTTCTGGCAATTTATTTAAGTGTGTATCAAACTGGTAGCCCCTGCGATGAGGTGGAGACTTGTCCAGGGTGTACCCCGCCTACCGCCCGATTGTAGCTGAGATAGGCTCCAGCGCCCCCTGCAACCCCAAAGGGAATAAGCGGTAGAAAATGGATGGATGGATGGAAACTGGTAGCCCTTCGCATTAATCAGTACCCAAGAAGTAGCTCTTGGTTTCAAAAAGGTTGGTGACCCCTGCTTTAGATACACCAGCCAGAACCCAAACTTGAATTCCGTCAAAAATGTACACCACACTTCTATCCCGGAATGTGTGAAAGTCTCCAAATATATTTGCACCTAAATTATCCATTCATCCATTTTCTACCGCTTGTCCCTTTCGGGGTCGCGGGGGGTGCTGGAGCCTATCTCAGCTGCATTCGGGCGGAAGGCTGTGTACACCCCGGACAAGTCGCCACCTCATCCCAGGGCCAACATTATGTATCATATTGTATTTTTCCATTCATCTATCTTCTTCCGCTTATCTGAGGTTGGGTCGCGGGGGCGGCAGCCTAAGCAGGGAAGCCCAGACTTCCTTCTCCCCAGCCACTTCATCCAGCTCTTCCCGGGGGATCCCGAGGCGTTCCCAGGCCAACCGGAAGACATAGTTTTTCCAACGTGTCCTGGGTCTTCCCTGTGGCCTCCTACCGGTCGGATGTGCCTTAAACACCTCTCTAGGGAGGAGTTCAGGTGGTATCCTGACCAGATGCCCGAACCACCTCATCTGGCTCCTCTCGATGTGGAGGAGCAGCGGCTTTACTTTGAGCTCCTCCCGGATGACAGAGCTTCTCACCCTATCTCTAAGGGAGAGCCCCGCCACCCGGCGGAGGAAACTCATTTTGGCCGCTTGTACTCGTGATCTTGTCTTTTCGGTCATAAAGCTCATGACCATAGGTGAGGATGGGAACGTAAATCGACCGGTAAATTGAGGGCTTTGCCTTCCGGCTCAGCTCCTTCTTCAACACAACGGAGCGATACAGCGTCCGCATTACTGAAGACGCCGCACCGATATGCCTGTAAATTTCACGATCCACTATTCCCTCACTCGTGAACAAGACTCCGAGGTACTTAAACTCCTCCACTTGAGGTAGGGTTTCCTCCCCAACCGGAGATGGCACTCCACCCTTTTCCAGGCGAGAACCATGTACTCGGACTTGGATGTGCTGATTATTATATTATATTATATTTTTCATACGTTTCAAAACTACATTTATCATGCTTACATTATTGGGTGTTGTGTGTAGAATTTTGAATAGAAATCAAATGTACTGTTATTCCATTTTGGAAGAAATCCGTAATGTAACAAAACGTGTAAAGAGTGAAGCACCGTTAATACTTTTAGGGTGCACCGTTAGTGTCTCAAAAATCTTATTGGGGTGATATGTGAACATGTGTAATGTTCTTTATGTTGTACGCGAATGTGTTTAATGTTGTTGTTCAACATGCGCATGTTATTGTTGTAATCTGTGTTTTGACAGGAGGATCTAGAAAACGGTGAAGAAGTGGCAACGTGTCCCAGCTGCTCGCTTATTGTCAGGGTTATCTACGACAAGGTAAATAATCATAAACTTAAAATTAGGTATGCCACGGTAAGAAGTATAGTACTGGACCGATCGGTCTCCCCCCAACACTTAACAATATGCCTTTATGGACAACAGTTTTGCACTGTGGTCGTGACTGTCCAGGGTAGCGAAAAACTGCAATGTAATGTAATGCCTCTTTACTCACGCCTCCCTTTTATCCCCCCTCACATCATTGTAACTGGACCTTGTGTTGGATACTATGTATTAGATATGCATAGGTGCCAATTTTATTTAAAATAAACTTTATTAACGTTATTTAGATTTACCGGTTACAACATTAGGAACACTTGCACACATCAATACAAGAGCCGCATCAAAAAAAATTGCATTTACCAGCATTCATGTCAGTGCATATCACATGACTGTTATTGTGGGTGTGCCACAATTAGATGAAAATAATACTGTCTCATACCTAAGGACCTTGTGTTTCCTCAAACCTAGTAGAAATAACGCCAATTTGCCATTTTTTTTGTCAAATTGAGCGGCTGCTGTTATTTTTGCCCAACGTCAAATTCAAACTGCACTTACATATTTG
Source organism: Nerophis lumbriciformis (assembly GCF_033978685.3). NCBI lineage: Eukaryota > Metazoa > Chordata > Actinopteri > Syngnathiformes > Syngnathidae > Nerophis > Nerophis lumbriciformis. The sequence continues at coordinate 29,182,784 of NC_084548.2, read as the reverse complement.
ACCATTAAATATACGATATTGTTCTGAAACGGTTTTGCAGTTTGTGTCACCACTTGCCATTAACTCGTGTCGGTGGGACACACACAATATGAGTACGTAGTCAAGAAATAAGAGACAATCCTTTGAAAGTGATTTGTTTCGTAAATATGAACTTGAAAGAGAGAAAACAAAGTGTTCATTCTATTCACTACACCAGTAATACTTTGTTTTCTGCTAAATGCAGTTTTGCTGATAAGCAAAATAAAGACTGGACTGCTTTGAAAGTGAAAACAAGTTCAAAAAATATTGTTATTATTATAAATTGACAACAGCAGCACTGATGATGATGTTTTCTTTCAGGACTCATTCATGGTGGGAGAAGTGTTGGAGGCCCCTTCAGAAAGCAAAGTGGAGGTGCTTCAAACCTGATTCACACTTGACTAAACAAGGACAAAGGTGTCCTTGATGACTGCTGATGTATGCATCTGCCTTATTTTCGGACTTGTTTCTGCACTTTATTGTCCACTCAGCAGGTAATAATGATGCCCTAACTGGCATTACATTACACATGCTGTAAAATACATTTTTATATTGCTGACAAACTTGCTTTATGCTCTGTAATTGATGGAAAAATACACAAATTCAGCATTTTTTTGCACGAGAAACTTAACAATCCCACACATTACATTAATAACACAGATCAGTGGACAAATACTCATATTTATTTAATGTTATTATTTGTACTCTTCCTGATGTCATCACCGCTGTTGATTCGTCACATGATCAGGTAATAGCTCACGTGATCAGTCCCGAAGCAGCTTATGAGAAAGTGTGCTGAGGTTGTTTGTTAAGGAATGAAATTAGAAATGTGTAAATATGTCAATGTTCATGTTATTTTATTCATTTGTAGTCATGGCATTGCGTATGTAATGCAAAAGACATGTTGTACTTACAATAGCATGTCTCAAGTACTTTCTTCATGCTAATGATACAATTATTTTAAATAAATCAATGACTCCTATTAAAATCATGATGCCTGTAAAGAATTGTATTTATTTGGTTGTATTATTACTTACACCAGGAGGTTATGTGATTGCTTTATAGTTTTTTTCAGTTAATTAGTGAGTAACAATTAAAAAAGGTATGGGCAAATTTTCTTGAACATTTTTTTGGGCGGATAATTACTTTGTATTTTACAATGATGTTTCTGTGTGTATATGTTAGCGGCCCAACAGGAAAAAAAATACAGTGTATGACTGACAAGTGAAGCTTCACTCAGTTTCTTTCATTCCGCTATAAATAACTTAAAAAGTTATGGGTAGATTTTGTTTCAACTTTTATATAATGTCAGAAATGGGGTACGGAACAAGTGATTATTTTTTTGGCTCATCCTGAACACTGTCTGGATTCAGAACTTTTTTTTTATTGGTAGGTGGACCTCTGTGCTCTCTTTCTAGTTATTATATATATTATTTGGTTTCATTTTTGAATGTGTGAAATGTCACTGAAAAAGATTTGCGAACAAAATGAGAATATTCTAAATATAAAATCATCTCAAACATGGGAGCCACGTGTCTTTCACCTTGAGTTAGATTAGAAAGAGGCTGTGTTTTAGATTTAACACTTAAGTATACTGTACTGCGGGGGTTGCTGGAGCCTATCTCAGCTGCATTCGGGTGGAAGGCGGGGTACACCCTGGACAAGTCGCCACCTCATCGCAGGGCCAACACAGATAGACAACATTCACACTCACATTCACACACTACGGCCAATTTCGTGTTGCCAATCAACCTATCCCCAGGTGCATGTCTTTGGAGGTGGGAGGAAGCCGAAGTACCCGGAGGGAACCCACGCAGTCACGAGGAGAACATGCAAACTCCACACAGAAAGATCCCGAGCCCAGGATTGAACTCAGGTCCTTCGTATTGTGAGGCACATGCACTAACCCCTGTACCACCGTGTACTGTCGCATTGTAAATAATTCAATATGCTTATATACTCTGATGATTAATTTATGTGATGACTGTATTATGCTCATATTATATATTTGTACCATGAATTGATGAATGTGGACCCCGACTTAAACAAGTTGAAAAACTTATTGGGGGTGTTACCATTTAGTGGTCTATTGTACGGAATATGTACTGTACTGTGCAATCTACTAATAAAAGTTTCAATCAATCAATCACGCACACTGATGACGGGAGCAAGGCCCAAAATATCACCCATCAGGAGCAAGGGTGAAGTGTCTTGCTCAAGGACACAAGGGACGTGACTAGGATGCTGTAAGCTGGGGATCGAACCAGGAACCCTCAAGTTGCTGGCACGGCCGCTCTACCAACCGAGCAACAACATTCATATTAATGTTGTTAGATATTACTTGTGTTCTATGGACTATAAGAAGAGCAAATAATTATTGATTGGGGACTTGGTAGTAGCTCGCTGATTAAGACCAATTTGATCAAATACTCATTCGTCCCATTATTTACTTTTATAGAATTAAAAAACATTTGAGCTTTTATCTTTTTATATGTATAAAACACACCCATTCTTTCACAGGAAAACTTACTTTTATGTAAAAGTATGATCACCTTCTGTCTTGTCTATAAATCCAGTTAAGAGAAAGTTTTGAGCATTGATATACAGTTGTGCTCATAAGTTTCCCTGGGAGAATTTATGATTTCTTGGCCATTCTTCAGAGAATATGAATGATAACACAAAAAACTTTCTTCCACTCATGCTTAATGGTTGTGTGAAGCTATTTATTGGCAAACAACTGTGTTTACTCCTTTTAAATCAAAATGACAAAAAGTACCCAAATGACCCTGATCAAAAGTTTACCCCAGTGACTTTGATCTGAAAACATGCACAAAAGTTGACACAAACAGGTTTGAATGGCTAATCAAGGTTCCAATTCTACCCTGTGACATGTTTGTTTGTAATTAATGTGTGTGTATAAAAGGTCAGTGAGTTTCTGGTCTTCTGACAGACCATTGCATCTTTCATCCAGTGCTGCACAGATGTTTCTGGATTCTGAGTCATGGGGGAGGCAAAAGAATTGTCAAAGGATCTGCGAGAAAGGGTAATTGAACTGCACAAAACAGGAAAGGGGTATAAAAAGATATCCAAGAAATTGAGAATGCCAATCAGCAGTGTTCAAACGCTGATTAAGAAGTAGAAAATGAGGGATTCAGGTAGACCAGCAAAGATTTCAGCCACAACTGCCAGGAAAATTGTTCGAGATGCAAGAAAAATCCACAAATAACTTCATCTGAAATACAGGACTCTCTGAAAAATGGTGGTGTGGCTGTTACAAGATGCACAATAAGGAGGCACTTGAAGGAAAATGGGCTGCATGGTCGAGTCGCCAGAAGAAAGCCATTTCTGCGCAAATGTCACAAAGTATCCCGCTTACATTACGCTAAACAGCACAGAGACAAGCCTCAAAACTTCTAGAACAAAGTAATTTGGAGTGATGGCTTTCTTCTGGCGACTCAACCATGCAGCCCATTATTCTTCAAGTTTTTCCTAGGGTAGAGGGTAGCGGGGGGTGTATATTGTAGCGTCCCGGAAGAGTTAGTGCTGCAAGGGTTTCTGGGTATTTGTTCTGTTGTGTTTATGTTGTGTTACGGTGCGGATGTTCTCCTGAAATGTGTTTGTCATTCTTGTTTGGTGTGGGTTCACAGTGTGGCGCATATTTGTAACAGTGTTAAAGTTGTTTATACGGCCACCCTCAGTGTGCCCTGTATGGCTGTTGACCAAGTATGCGTGGTATTCTTTTACATGTGTGGAGAGCCATAAATAGTGTGTGGCTGGGCTGGCACGCAAAGGCAGTGCCTTAAAGGCACCCCCACAATATTGTTGTCTGTGTAGAAATCGGGTGAAATTTGGGAGAATGGTTGCCCCGGGAGATTTTCGGGAGGGTCACTGAAATTCAGGAGTCTCCCGGGAAAATCGGGAGGGTTGGCAAGTATGCCAATCAATCCACTTCCTCGCTCTCTTTGTCTCTGCCCCTCTCTCACGAATGCAGCTGCGTGCGCACACCTTCACAATTTGTTTTGTTTTTAACCCCTTCTTAACCCTGGATGTACATTGAAAATACATGCAACCCTGACTCAAAATGCCGGACATTTGAGGCATTTAAGAAACTCCGCCCGGACAGCCCCGCAAAAGAGGACATGTCCGGGGAAAAGAGGACGTATGGTCAGTCTAACACACTGTAATACAAACACACAAGAACCCGTCACTCGTGTAGGCTAATGTTTGTAGCAACTTTCTATTTGGACTGCGACTTTGTTAGCAGGTCTTTATGTTGAATGGCTCATGTCAAATGAAAGAGTACTCTTTGATGCTTGCCTGCGGAAATTGACACCTTTAAAAAAAGCTGTTTCACACTTCCTGTCACACTGGAAGATGCTGAAGAGTCCTCAGCTGGCAAGCAAACATCAGCTGTTGCTGTGCAGCCCGAGGGCCGCAGTCTGACCTTCACACTGACAACTTTTATTGTGAAAAGCCACACTTCAACACAGACAAATGACAGCAAAGGTGGGGGTATCGTCACGGTGCTCAGTGTATTTCCGTGTATTGTCGGAGTTATACTAGAACAGTGGTTCTTAACCTAGTTGGAGGTACCGAACTCCACCAGTTTCATATGCGCATTCACCGAACCCTTCTTTAGTGAAACATAAAATGTTTTTTTTTTTAAATTCAAGACAAAGTTACAGTATATGTGTGGAGGGGGGCATGGTCGGCCCGCTTGCTACAGGAGCGGGGTGTGCCAGGGCCGGCTTTGGAACACAGCTGACAGGTGATTAGATTGCCCAGCTGGGGCTAGTTGTCAAATCACCTGTTATTCTTATCAGTAGCGGCCGGGAGCAGGAGGAAGAGGAGGGCTTGGAGAGACGGAAGCACGTGGAACACGGAGGAGTGGACTGAAAAGTCGACTGTCGTGCTAGATCTTTAATGAAAAATAAAACTTTGTTAAACCCGGAATGCCGGTCTCCAGCTCATGTGTGTGATCAGCAAGAACCCACTGGGAGGCAACCTCCACAATATGTTTTTTGACTGGTGCACAAAATGAACCGTGCATGAACATCACCTTGTTCAAAGAACAAAACCAACACAGTGCATGAACTCACAACAAATTACACACCTGCAAATCAGACGGAAAATTAGAGGGAACATCGTTTGGGGGTATTCATAATACGCCGATAGGGAGAAGTTTTTATTTACACGATGAGTCGGGTGTGTCTCGACAGCCTCCGCCGAACCCCTGAGGCCGACTCACCGAACCCCTAGGGTTCGATCGAACCCAGGTTAAGAACCACTGTACTAGAATATATGAGAAGTATCTTTTGCTGAGGTTCCAATATATTGCAGGAGGAAGGTGAATACAACTTATTTTACATATCCTATTATTCCAAATTAATACTTCTTTAATGTTCTATCAATTATTTTCATGTAATTTATACACTCACCAATGTCATCCACTGTGTCTTCACATTAACGCAGTGGTTCTTAACCTTGTTGGAGGTACCGAACCCCACCGGTTTCATATGCGCATTCACCGAACCCTTCTTTAGTGAAAAATACAATGTTTTTTTTCAAATTCAAGACAAAGTTATATGTTTTTGGTAACACTTTAGTATGGGGAACATATTCTAAGTAACAAAGACTTAATTTAGAGTTTTTTGGACACTAGGGGAACATATTCTAAGTAACAAAGACTTAATTTAGAGTTATTTGGTTAGGGTTAGGGTTAGGGCTAGAGGGTTAGGGCCAGGGTTAGAGGGTTAGGGTTATAATAAGGCCATGCCGAATAAGGCATTAATAAGTACTTAATAGCAGAGGTGGGACCAAGTCATTGTTTTGCAAGTCACAAGTAAGTCTCAAGTCTTTGCCCTCAAGTCCGAGTCAAGTCCCGAGTCAAGACAGGCAAGCCCCGAGTCAAGTCCAAAGTCAACACTGGAAAGTCTCAAGTCAAGTCCTAAGTCCTGCATTTTGGGTTTCGAGTCCTTTCAAGTCCTTTTAACCACAGACTAATATATTAACACAGATTGTGTAGGCTTTTCAAACGCTGTATTTATTTATTAAAACAAGTGCATTTTAAATTGCAGGAAAGAAAATTGTGCTGACATTGCACTTTATAATAGCACTATTAACCAGTCATTTTAAACATTAACTCATTCCTTTACAGAACAAACACATTGAAAAATAAAGTGCAAATGTACTTATTTGTACAAAAGTGTTAACATTGAAAAAACATGACATATACGTGAACATAACAAAAAAGTTGTACTTTTTATATGTCAGGGCCCTATGCTGCATTGCATTTGCAAAAGACCAAATTAGCCAAGATTCTGTCAGTCATTTGTGCACGATGGGGGCGTAGTATGATGCCACCATGGCTGAAAACTCGCTCCACTGGAGCACTGGAGGCAGGCACTGCCAAGACTCTCATGGCCACTCGGAACAGTGAAGGAAGAGTCTTCATGTTCAATGCCCAGAACAAAAGGGGGGAGAGAGTTGTTTTGGGTTGGTGCACTACTTGTAAGTGTATCTTGTGTTTTTTATGTTGATTTAATTAAAAAAAGAAAAGAAAAAAAAATAATTTCTTGTGCGGCCCGATACCAATCGATCCACGGACCAGTACCGGGCCGCGGCCCGGTGGTTGGGGACCACTGAGGTAAACAACCAACAGTATGTCAGAAAGCTAGCTAAAACGGTACACATATTCATAATATAGTATACATTTTAACTGACCTTTATTTTAATATTTTTGTCTTTTTTTAGGTGGCTAAAATACGCGGTGCTGCTGACCGCCGTCTAACGTTACGTGTGATATATTGACTAACGTAACCCTGCTTAAAAAAAATCACTGAACAAAAAGTATGAATAAGGTAGTGAACTGCAACAGATTCCCGTGTTTGCAATAACGTTATAACGTTAGCAGTGAGTTTACAGCCTCACTGATTTAACTACACAGCAAATAAAAGTCACGTTACTTAGCCAATAAACGTTATCTTACATTCAAAACTTACCGTTCTTTGTGCAACTTCAAATGCCGGACGAAGTTGGAAGTTGTTGCCTCTCCATCAGTAATTTTCGAACCGCATGTGTTGCATACTGCAAACCGTTTTGTGTTGACCACCTCGTAATTTTTATACCCAAACGAAATTATTTTAGGTATCATTTTTTGTTCACTGGCGTGTGGTTTGGACATGTCTTCTTCGTTGGTTGTCCTGCAATTTGATTGGATGAATGCTGTGTGATGAAAACAAAGTAGATCTAATTTGATTGGCTGTTGTACTGAGACCACACCAGCTGACACACGCAACGCTGATAGACAAGTACACAATGAAAAATACGGAGCGCTCCCGAATAACTTTTTCATCTTTGGGTTTTGGGGAAAGTAGCAAGTCATGTCAAGTCATGTCAATTCAAAAGGCTCAAGTCCAAGTGAAGTCACAAGTCATTGATGTTAAAGTCTAAGTAGAGTTGCAAGTCTTTTTACATTTTGTCAAGTCGAGTCTAAAGTCATCAAATTCATGACTCGAGTCTGACTCGAGTCCAAGTCATGTGACTCGAGTCCACACCTCTGCTTAATAGTGACTAGTTAAGAGCCAATATGTTACTAATTTGCAACTAATTGATGCTGAATATGTTACCCATACTAAAGTGTTACCATGTTTTTTTACTGGTGCACACAATGAACCGTGCATGATCATCACCTTGTTCAAAGAACAAAACCAACACAGTGCATAAACTCACAACAAATTAGACACCTGCAAATCAGTGTGACTTCTGCTGTTGCCGTATCCGTAATACGCCGATAGGGAGAAGTTTTTATTTACACGATGAGTCGGGTGTGTTTTGACCTCCGCTGAACCCCTGAGGCCGACTCACCAAACCCCTAGGGTTGGATCGAACCCAGGTTAAGAACCACTGCATTAACACATTCTTTTTTTGTGTGACTAAGTATAATATGTACACACTCGTATACTTTCTAAAGTGTACTGTCAAACATACACTTACTGAAGTGTACTGACAGAAATACTACTCTTATCAAAATAAGTCAAAAAGTGAATACATGAGAGCTGATTGATTGTAACAGAATGTCACAAAGTACACTGATGTTTATGTTTCATTTGCTAAAGATGAATTGGCACAATAAATATTCATGCCAATTCAATGCAGAGGAGGTTTAAGGCCACTCATTCAACACAACTGCTGTTTTAAATTGATAATAATCATTGCAAACAACAATACTGGTAAGCAGCTGTTTGTTATAAATTGATCATCGCTAAAATGAATAACTGCAGTGGGATTTGTGTTTGCATTCCTGCTGTGTTTCTGCAGGCGTAAAACTAAAATAATTAGAAGGTGTGACAATGTCTGACAAAGAGGTTGATTGACTGACTGATTGATTTTGTTCCACATTGAAACAAGATCGTCTAACATATTCTCAATCTGTACTGTCTTCGGTTGTTTTTTAAGTCAATAGTTACTCGTCAAGTGATAAAGGATAGCAACACTTTTTCTTATTTAATTTCTTTTTTTTGGCACCATCACCTGTCGTCTGCCTATATTACAACAATGTCTTGATGTCTCCCCCAAGATTGTCTTATTCCAGAGGAGGAGTGGCCACAAACGAGTTGTTCTGCCTCCAGCTGGTGGTGAACAACTTTCACCATGTCGTTATGGTGTACTGTGTGTAGAATTTTGAGGCCAAAACAACTGTATTGTATTTTTGAATAAGGCTGTAAAATAACAAAATGTGGAAAAAGTGAAGCGCTGTGAATACTTTCCGGAAGCACTGTATATATTTTATAATACATCCAAATGATTAATTACACCTGTTAGAATAATTTTATCTAAGTTATCACAAAAACTTTGTGTTGAAATGAGTTCCCAGCGAGAAGACCAAAAGCTGAACTTACCAAGATGAAGGCTTGTAAAACTCCACTGTGTAGGATGGGAAGCAACATGAAGGTGTTCTGTTTTCTTTCATGTATTGTAATCAACAGAAATATATTGTTTTAACCCAAGGACTACAAAGCGGAGAGAAGGCAGGATCTGCCCAAGTTCCAGACACCGCTTTTTTGAACTCTTTTACGAACATTTCTTTGAACTGTTTTACGACCTTTTCTTTTGAACTGTTCTGTAACCAAAGGCAACGCTTTTTATGACCCATGTCCCTTTGGAAGCAGTTGTTGCCATGTGGTCAGGGAAAGTCCAAATAAAGGAGGAGGCGTACAATCTTTGGCCAGAGCGTGCTGGAGACTGTGCAAGAGTACAGACCAGACCCGGCCTGGGCATTCTGCGGCCAGCGGGCCACATCCGGCCCTTTGTGCGTCCCTGTCCGGCCCGCGTGAGGCCAATTAAAAATTACAAAATACATTTTAAAAAGTATCTTTGTTGAGTGTGCAATACAACGGTGCTGCTTTTGTTTTGAAAAGCGTTATTTGTATTACTTCCGTGTGGACGTATGCGCGTGTGTGATTGTGAGTGAGTGTGAACGGCAGCAATCACAAATTACAAAATAAATTTAAAAAAACATCTATGTCGTGCGCGCAATGCAACTGTGCTGCTTTTATTTTGAAAAGTGTTATTTATGGACATATGTCCGTGTGTAACCTGTGAGTGAAGGTGCACAGCGACAAGTGATGCACGGTTACTCCCGAGACGCTAAAAAGAGAAAAGTTGATGACGAATGGCGTGTTTTCAACAAGACATGGACTGCCAAGCACGTTCCCTCTAAGGTGCGCGCCTGCGCAATTGCGCACTGCTCAAGCGTCCTCAGCGTACAGCAAATATATGCCGTGCACCAAATCAAATCCCATCTGAATTCTAAACAAAATAAACACATTTATTGTGTGTAATTTTACAATGCAACTCTGAGTGGCAGTGACAACAAGCGGCCCTAACGGTGTTCGTCAACACCGTTCAATTGAACACCGTTCAATTATTGTAACGTCTATGGAGATGCTTCGAGGACAGGAATTATATCGATCACTTTATTGAGCAAAACTGTTTATATTAAGCCATAACCACACCAAAAACATGAGTAAAACACTTCTATCTCGAAAAACTAGTCATTTTCTGCCGTACAAACCAGGCCAAAACCAACTTGTCATCTGTCACCAACACGCATAGCACTAAGCCACTGGTGCGTTTATGGCCACACAAAAAGTCGGACAACTCAAACGCCACACAAAGTTACACTATGACTCCTCTGTCATACGTGTGCTTATTCTACTGTCATTTATTATTAATGTTAATTTATTTATATTAATCATGGAATGCTGTTACTAGAGAAAGTTACAGGAATGCACACTTCATCTTATGCTTACATTTCATTGTGCAACATGAGGATGTTTAAGGGCAACTAAATGTGATCTCTGAAAGGGGTACAAATGATTTCCAAAGCAGTGCTTTTGGTATAAAGTTAAGTTAGGTTAAATGGAAGTATTATTATTATTATTATTATTATTAATCTTACGGTATATATCAAAAATAATATTGAGCAAAATTTAATTGATATATTGTCGATGTGGCCCTCCAGTAGTGCTCGGGTTGCTCATGCGGCCCCCGGTAAAAATTAATTGCCCACCCCTGGACCAGACGTTTCTGCTCAAATTTAGCTAAATTTAATTCTGTCTCTGTTTAATTCTTTGCTTCTTGTCTTGTTTAATATATGTCATTAGTGTTTAAACCTGACAACACCTTTTGGATAATTTACTAAATGAAAATGTTTAATTATTTTATTAGAGAAATAATGAGTAAATTCCTTATTTTTTTCCAATTGTTAATGCTATGAAAACAAAATAACCCTCATTTGTTTTAAGAGCTTAAGCTTGTTTCTACGTTTTTAATGACTGTAATTTACGAGGTGGTTTGGGCATCTGGTCAGGATGCCACCCGAACGCCTCCCTAGGGAGGTGTTTAGGGCACGTCCGACCGGTAGGAGGCCACGGGGAAGACCCAGGACATGTTGGCAAGACTATGTCTCCTGGCTGGCCTGGGAACGCCTTGGGATCCCCCGGGAATAGCTAGACGAAGTGGCTGTGGAGAGAGAAGTCTGCTTAGGCTGCTGCCCCCGCGACCTGACCTCTGATAAGCGGAAGAAGATGGATGGATGGTGTTTATTTTTTTTTTTTGCCTGTTTAGCGGGTAAGACCACATTATTACTGTAGGGACACCAACTAAAACTGTCATTGACTAACCTCCATTGTACCTAATAACGTGTGTGTGTGTGTGTGTGTGTGTGTGTGTGTGCGTGTGTGTTTGTGTGTGTGTGTGTGTGTGTGTGTGTGTGTGTGTGTGTGTGTGTGTGTTGTGTGTGTGTGTGTGTGTGTGTTTGAAGTCACGTGTTGACGACGTGTTTCAGTGAGCGTATTTAAGAGTGTGACTGCTGTCTCAGAGCTTTTGGGTAGTACCAGGTACTATTCGGTAGTATCAGGTAGTATAAGGTTTTAATAGTTAGTATTGGGTTGAAAAGTCTCAGGTCGTGTTCTGAGACTTTTGTTTAGCATGAACTGATGTCATCAGATGGTTGTGGGTACCAGCTGCACACACGGTCTCTCTCTCTCTCTCACACACACACACACATTAGACTGTGCAGGCAAGCAGACATGATGTTTTCAGAGGGAATGGACCTGAACCGGACTTTTAGGATGGACCCGTATGATCAAGACTGGATGTCGGCGCCGCAGCAGCAGCTGACGCGCAGCGGCTACCATGTGGTGTCACTGTTCTTGGGGTTCATCATGGTGTTCGGCATCCTCAACAACCTGCTGGTTCTGGTTCTGTTTTGCAAGTTCAAGACCCTGCGGACCCCTGTGAACATGCTGCTTCTCAACATCAGCGTCAGCGACATGCTCGTCTGCGCATGTGGGACGACGCTTAGCTTCGTGTCCAGTCTACATCATCGCTGGTTGTTCGGTCGGCTCGGATGCGTCTGGTACGGATTCATCAACTCATGCTTTGGTAAGTCTAGTATATATATATATATATATATATATATATATATATATATATATATATATATATATAAATATAAAATATATAATAATTATATAATATATATATATATATATATATAAAATATATATATATATATATATATATATATATATATATATATATATATATATATATATATATATATATATACACAAAACATACACAGAGTGGGTCTGTTTTAGTTTGTGTGAAAAATGCACTACCAACCTGAAAAGAATCTGATAAGTCCAAAAGAGATGATGGACTATTATCTGCTCTCAGATACTACCTGGTGTATGTTTGAGCACACTGCAGCTATTCTTGGACAATGCTTAATGCTTCAGTCACATGCAGGATTCTCACAGGAATGAGGCAAACATAAAGCCTTACCTACTGTACATGTTACATTGCAGAGAATGATGGGCCAACTCATTTCCCATGCAACATATTTATTTTTGCAAAAACTGCAAAACAGGAAAATATAGGTAAACCGGAGCAGATTCAATGTGTGTCTTATACACTTCCTCATCACAAATTGACTTTTTTCTTTTACAGTAATATGACGCATACAAAATCACAGGATTACAATGGTACTAAATCACCACTCAATTACTTTTGCTATATTTGTACAGTTTTTCCCCAAATGCATCATCTTACAATATACATGTTTACTTTATCACCGACCTCAAAATACTATGTTAATAGTGCTTTTAAATATTATTTTTAATTGCTTTTTTATGTTCTCTATTGTTTCCATGAAATGCATTTATTAAACTGAATCTGTTTTAAAGTAATGTATTTTATTATATTCACATGTATTTTTCCTTAAAGAAATTAACAAACATTTTAGAATTTCTGTGAGTATATTCAAGAAATGACTCATTGCATTAACATTAACAACATTAAATTGTTGGCAGGTTTTCCACGCAATATATAATATTTACCCTCAGCTCAAATAAAAAAGATATGTCCAACATGCTTTAAATACTTAAGTTAAACTAATTTTTATATGATAGATTTAAAATTATTTTATTTAAATCATTAAATGAAATAACTTTTCATACAACTAACTGAATTTATTGTAGTTTTTAATAGAGGGTGCATTTGTGCTTATTAAAAGCAGTACATTTCAATTTGTCCAATTTTAATTATTTTTATTTAGTCGATCAACAAATACACATGTATTCCAGTTTCTGATCTTTTATTTGGATTGCACATGCATTTGAGGATCATCAACAGTGGCACTATAACAAAATGTACTTTGTATAAACATATATTCTTTCTGCTAGAGTTGATAGTCATTGATTTACACAAACACGCAGTTATGTTTATTTAGAAAAATATTACAACAAATAGCAAAAATGCCACAATATGATCAACAACGCAGAACAAGCAATGGAATATATGTGCACAATAGAAAAAGCTCAGAATGATCTGCTCAAGTATGTATATAGGTTAATGTTAACTTGGGTTTACAATTACATAGCAAAATACATTGATTCAATGTTGGATTTTGGTCATATTGGTTATTTTGGGTTGAGGTTGAAAAATCAATGTTGATTCAATGTTTGATTATAGGTATCATTTCAACGATTGAAAAACTTTTGTTGACTCAATAGTTGACAAAATGATGATATTTCAACGTTGACCTTCCATTGAATTGATATTGTTTTTTTGTTACTGATGGGGGAGGGGAGTGTCGAACGCTGTCGGTACCGGAAAATGGTCCACGCAGGCACAAAGACTGCATCACTTAGTTTGCACGCCCTCACTGTTCAAATGTTTTCCTTTTTTTGTAATCTTTATTTTAATAACAGAATAATAGATTAGAGTTAGTTGCCTCGTTTAAAAAAATCAACATAAAAAAAAATACTCAATGGGAGTTAATGGATGCCCCCGTGCGTCATTCATTGCAATGACAGAAGAGTGAAATTGGTTGAAAGTGTGGCGATAATACTGTCAGATGTTTTTAATCTAGTCCTTGTTGAATTGTATATTCTTGTTTTCTTTTACTAAGAGGTAAGTAATTATTTCTATATAAAACATTCGAATATCACAGCACGTGATGTCGCAAATGTAGTAAATTGCTAGAAAGGAATTGAGGTAATCAGGTCTTTCCTTATTGATACTAGATACTAGCAAGATCTCACGAGACTTGAGTTTCAAACCCGCAGAGAAAGGAGAAGGCTTAAACTTGGGGGTCAAGTGTAAAAAAGCGGCACGGTGTGAAACAAACTGGTAAGTCTTTGCGGAATATATTTAGTTAACCCATTCAGATACCATCGGCTGTTATCGTTTGACTGAATGCTAACTTTGTGAAATATAGCCGTACTGTGGAATCTTAGTCCGTAGACGTATAGCCTGCCCGCCAATTTGCTAGCAAGTAAAAGGCATTAAGTTTGATAATTATGTAAGTATTACCTAGCACCAAGGTAGGTTTATTTTATAATGGTGAACGAAGAAAGCGAGCAGCATTAAACTAATCGCCAGCTGATATATGCAGAGAGTGATCGATTCGCTTCAGCCAACTCCTCAATAAGATTTGCGAAACCGCCTACCATTATTTTTTCTGGTACAGTAGTAACACTGTCAGTTACAGTATGACACTAACAGCTACACTTAAGTATTGCCATGTATAATTTGACTTATTTGTTAATACAGTGCTGCCAGAATCTAGCTAGTAGCCCTCTGTACTGACTCCAGATGCAAGCAGTGCTATGTCAGGACATATATCAATGACAGAAGCTAAATGTAATAACATGTGAGCTTTAATTTGCGAGCATTTAGTTCTTCTGTCAATACATGCATACATATCAGTCATGTGATGTGTTAACAAGTTACAGCACTATTACGGACTTGTGTCCCTTTCTTTTAGCCTCTAGTCTAGAGGAAGCTGCAAATGACGATCTGTCATATTACGTCTTGTTATGTTTCCTTATTTTCTGCATTTGTTCCCCGTCAGCGCTTTTATTTTGTTCCTTTTCCTGTTTGTTTCCCTGATTGGTTTAAGTACACCTCGTTTTCATTTCCAATCAGTGTTAGAAATGCCCGCCTCACCCCCTTTGTCAATGCTCGGGGATTACTGTTTTGTGTTCAACGTCACATACGGTCTGTGTTGCTTGCAGACTGTATATGCTTTCGTGAACTTACCTGCTGCACCTCATTGTACTATTTGTAAGAATTAAAAGACTCTTACCTGCATGTCATCCTCCTGTCTCCTGCATCTTGGGGTTTCCACTACCGCAGCCATGCAAGTCCCTGACAGAATCCTTGAGCCAGAAAGGGACCTAGCAGGGATGCCTATCCACAACGTTGAGCCGACCTTTTGGTCCGCACATTTCTTGGAGGACATGAAGCCAGGTTTGTGCGGTTCTAACCCACGGCAAGCTCGCCCTTTCTCCCTCCGGCACAGCCGCCGCCTCCCGCTCCGCGCCCGACCCGGCTGCCGCCTCCTGCTCTTCCAGTGGGTCTTACAAAGACACCATGTCCAGCTCTCCCAGTGTGTCTTCCAACAAAGCCACGTTCAGCTCTTCCAATGGGCCTTCCAACAACATCACGTCCAGCTCTCCCAGTGGGTCTTCCGACATCACCACGTCCAGCTCGTCCCACAGCCCGGCCTCTTTCTGTGCTGGCACATCATCAACTTGCTGGTCCGGTGATGGCTCTTCTGGAGCCCACCGCACTGTTCATCCTCCGATGAAGTGAAGCATCTAGCATCCGCTTTGTGACTAACAGCTGAGCAGCGGAGGACGCACAGCTCTGCTCATCGCCGCAGATGACATTGTCTCCTCTTGCGAGCATGCTGCCATCCGCTCCGGCGAGCCTGCAAACTTTGTCATCCTCTTCAGCGGGCCAGCAGATGCCGCTATCCTTGTATCCAACTCTGCAGCCTGCCAGATCTCCTACCCAGCAGCCTGCGCAACCTCCAGCTCGCCTGCTGCTGTAGCGCTCTTCTGGCGTTCGCCCTCCTCGCCTGCTGCGGAAGCGCCCATCGGGCGCCCACACGCCTCCTCATCAGCCAAGAGTGTGGCCATTCCATGGACACTCTCTGTGTAACTGGCAGCAATGCCCAGGACCGGGGCATGGACTTTCACGGTCGTTGGCCAAGAATGTGGCCGCCGCCACTTGACTTGTCTTCGCTGGCTTTGGGGACACCTGGTCTGGTGACCCGCCACCAACTCCTCCCTCCACCCTCCCGTGACTTTGAACCTTGTTTGGGGTGGGGTACTGTGACAATCTGTCACATCACGTCTTGTTATGTGTCCTTAGTTTCTGCATTTGTTCCTAGTGAGCGCTCTTTTTTGGTTCCATTTCCTGTTTGTCTCCCTTGTGTCCTCTTTCCTTCACCTGTTCCCTGATTAGTTTAAGCACACTTGGTTTTCATTTCTAATCAGTGTTATAAATGCCTGCCTCACCCTTTTCGTCAATGCTCGGGGATTGTTGTTTTGTGTTCAATGTCACATGCTGTCTGTGTTGCTTGCAGATTGCTTAAGCTTTCGTGCACTTACCTGCTGCACCTCATTGTGCTATTTGTAAGAATTAAACGACTCTTACCTGCACGTCATCCTCCTGTCTTCTGCATCTTGGGGTCCTAACTACCGCACTCACTTCCTCATTATACTTTTTTTTTTTAATTAAAGAGTGTTTTCAGTGTAAACATGCCCTTTTGTGCTGCATGGGGATGCACCACTCGCAAAAAATGCGGGAAGCAATTGGGTACGTTTCCCACAATCCAGAAAGTAGAAAAATATGGCAAGTAAAGGTTCGCTCTGAAGACTGGAGAGCCAATAACAACAGGTTCTTGCGCGAGGTAAGCAGGCATACATACACGTGGGAAAGGTGATATATCACACTCTCAGTAACAGTAAATTAATACACTTTGCCTTTGCTTCAAAATTGCACTTTTTCTGCATGTGTCACCAATATTCCAAAATAAACTAATAAATATTGCAGTAAAAAGCAGCATTAGTTCAGTATTCAAGTTCATATGGTGATGATTAAATCAGGAAGCTATGACTTACCACAGCAAAACCTATGAACAATTGACAAAAAAGCAAAAGTACAGGCATACATACTAGGGCAGTGTTTACAAACAATACATTGTAGGCAGACACAACAGTTGACATACTTAACACAAAATGTTTCCGTAACTGTTGGTCCAGCGCTAATGATGATTTTTGGTGGTGATACGTTTATTTTTGGTCGTTGTGTATTTTCTGACGTACATTTTGCAGGCATGAGCGTGTCACTAAACACTACATGAATATAGCGGTGGAGTGCATCAAAAGTTATTATTTTATACACTACACTGACAAAAATAAAATCATGTTTTATTGTAAGTTTATGAGCTGGAGTATATTTAGGACTATATTTAGACTTAACATTTTGGTTTATTTCGTCAGGAAAACTAACGTCAGAACGATTCAACTGCATGCTTCCAGCCGCACACGTCCCAGGTACCAAACATGGCACACAATTAGTAATCCATACTCTCTCTACACACGACTCTACTAATAAGAAGTGACCTCAAGTATAAAAATAAAATGGGGGGAAACTGTTGTCATGTCTTTAGCTGTATATACAGTGCCACATTCCCCCACAAAATTAAATGTCTCCTGACATTTCTGTGCACATCAAAAACATCAAGTCCCTACCTTATGTCAAAAATGATTTACGACCTAGCTGTCAAAAATGATTTACGACCTAGCTGTCAAAAATGATTTACGACCTAGCTGTCAAAAATGATTAATGACCTAGCTGTCAAAAATGATTAATGACCTTGGGGTCAAAAGGTCAAAGGGGGGTGGGGTTATGGAAAGGTCAGAGGGAGGGGGAGGAGGGGGGAATACACCTTGTGTCAGAAATGATTAATGACCGTGATACACCTTGTGTCAGAAATGATTGATGACCCTAGAAGAGGTGGTGGGGTTATGGAAAGGTCAGAGGGAGGGGGGTATGAGGAGTCCCACGAGTCCCGCAGCCGGCCTTGTGAGCCCCGACAGAGACATGGGAGGAGTGGTGGAGAAAAGTTGGAAAAGTGGTCAAAAGTCCTCAAAATGTTCAAAAATCAGACGCACGCACGCACACACATACGCACACACACAAAGTCTCACTTTGATACACTCTTGTGCGTGAAAATAACCAGATACATGCTGAAAAACATATTTAAAAGCTGGAAAAACTCTGGTAGAGCACACTCTTCAGAGGGTTTTGAGAATGAGGGGTAATTATTTTTTTTTTTTACTGACTGCAATATATCTGTTTAGAGTTTATATAATAACAAGTATTTATTCTAAATAAAAGCAGTTAAACACCGCGTCGAAATTCACGCTCAGCAGAGGGATGTTCTAGGGGAACCTTCATCCATTTTGCGTAAGTACTGATTATTTTTTACATTGTTTTATTACCTCTGTTTTACAACGTTATTGGTATATTTTATTAGACGATGATCTAGTCGACGCAGAAGTAAGAGACGACGAGCTTTGTTTGATTGATCTTACAAAGTTGGAAAACGACTCTAGCGGTGAGTTTAAACTATTGATTTGTTTTATATTATTTGTAATCATTATTTTGTTTTATAGAGGGGATGTGGGAAGATTCTAAAGAGATCTCTTTTTCACAATCACAGTTTGATGAGTCAAATGATTTTCAATTTACAAGAAAAAACATACATTATACAATATATATATATATATATATATATATATTTACTTACAGATGTTTCTTTCACGCCTCTGGCACGATGGTTGGTCTTAACCGAACGTTCGACGGCATCACACTTCCCGCCAAAACGTTCCGAAGAAGTCTATATTGAAGACCAGCTTGCGGAGGAGGAAGTTTTAAACCCGCAAAAGACTCCTGCCGTTGAAGAATTGTTCCCGGACAAAATTGTCGAAAAAGACGTCGAATGTCCCTCCGTTGAAGACTTGCTTGCTGCGGACGAGAAGGCTTTTCTCCCGGTAAAAAGTCCAGAGGAGGCCGCCGTCGAAGGCTTGCTCAGGGACAACATCATCGAAAAAGACGGCGAAAGTCCTACATGCTCCCGCTGTAAGTACTTTCTGCTTTCTGTACGTTCTTCCTTAAAGCTCCGGAGTTTTGAGGAGCTCCTCACACTAACCCGTCTTTTGCACAAATGAATTTCGCGCTCAGAGAAGTAGGCGGGGTTTGATTCCGGAGGTGGGGGTTTGTTTCCGGGTGCGATTGTGAGAGTGTTGAGCGAAAACAACAGCGCCACATGCGGTTAAAGTCGATCATGTTTTTTATTTTTTTTATTTTTACAGGCAGTAAGAAGAAGCGGAAGAGGAGGAGTCGAGAGCCGAGCAGACTGGAGCAAAAAAGACAACGGATCAAACAACACTACAAGATACTGGCTCGTACCTTTGAGATGCTGTCTGACATTGTTTAATACATGTTTGATTGATATAACCGCTTTATAATTTTTTTATTTTTTTTTAGAGAAAAAGAATGGCCGACGAAAAAATTGTAGTTTCGCCCGAATTAGTGGAGGATGACGGAGAAATAGAAAACGAAAACGTTCCTAATCATCATTTAGAATCAAATAAAGGGGTAGAACGTGATTCACAGTTTTTCAATCCTTTACAACAAGCGCTATGTCATGTAGAATCAAATAACCAAGCAGAATGTGATTCGAACTTTTTTCATTCTTCACACACAGCAATTTATCATTCAAACTGGAAATCAAACTATAACCCGTCTTTGCAAGATACTCATAATGGATTAAATTTAAACACAAACACAGACGCACACACACAACCGCAGCAACAGGGAGATTTGGAGGGTGAAGGGGTACAACCACAGGGTGGCATTGTGGGGGTGCAGCAGCAGAGGACAGCTCATGACCATCCAAATTTAAATGAGACCCAGAGAGGTGGGGGTTTAAATGTCTTGAGACGCGAAGTGTTTAACAATGTTGAGTTAAAAAGTGTTTTATCTTTTCCTCAAAACAGCGGTGTAACAGATTACGCCACATTTTACCGTCGAGTCATGGGGAACCTTGAAAACTTGACAAATAGGGTCGTTGAGGAGGCTAGACCCAACGACATCGTTCAATTAGAGTTTATCGGTGACAGGGCGCGAAAACACGCTTCATTTACGTTTCAAAACGATGCCGGGGAAGTAATGAATGCTTTTCAAAACGTGCTAGACCTGCTGGTACAATCAAACGCTGAAATTATGAACGACGACGAAATACAGGTAGTAGTTCAAGTGATACATAATCCTAGAGGCGGTGTTAGAAGAAAAGCCGAAACCCTTTTAGAACATGAACTCAACAAAAAGAAAGCTCGCTATCTGTATAAACCAAACAACACGAATAATCAGCTCTGTTTTGCCATCAGCCTAGCCCATCTGATTCATCCCGAATTTACGGATAGTCAGGCTGTGCTGGAGGCTAAACAAATACAGAGAAAAGCGGGCTTAGACGATCAAACCCCCGTCACTTTCAGTCATATTCAAGCGTTTGAAAAAGTCGTGCGACGTAAAATTGTCATACTGTACAGAGAAGAGGATCAACGCCCCTTCTCGCTGTTTGAGACAGATTCCCCTAAATCAGATAATCCGTTGTATTTGTATTTATCTCAAAATCATTACAATGGTATCATCAACATTAAAGGATTTTTGTCAAAACCGCACGTTTGCCACTACTGCTACAGAGGGTACATCAAAGCCAACAGACACAAATGCGACGGTCATTGCGTGGTCTGTACAATTCCCGACTGTGTAAAAATAATGACAAAATCAGTCTTTTGCCAGGATTACAACATGTGCGCACGTACACCTACATGTCTACTCAAACATAGGGAAAAACAGCCGGTAATGGGTAAACTACTCAGCATTTGCGATCGGCGGAAAAAATGCCCTGAATGCGGACTATATTACGAAGTACCCGTTTCTACAGGTATCGACAATCACAAGTGACCCAAGTCAAAATGTCGAATATGTAAAGTGGAGTTACCCCGCAGTGACACAGAGGCAGCAGGAGCAGGACATCTTTGCTATATACAAAAACTACCAAGCGACGTAAAGCACAATGATAACATCATATTTTACGATTTTGAGACGTTTGTTGGTGCCAACAGTACACACATTCCCTTTCTAGTCTGTACAAAGACATTGCAAGGAGAAGAGTGGTGTGCTTTTGGTACGGACTGCGTTACAGTTTTCCTCACACATTTTAGGAAAGCTTGTTATCGTCAATCTACATTTATCGCCCACAATTCGAGAGGATTTGACGGTTACTTGATTCTGAGTGGTATGGTACAGTTGGGCATAGCACCCTCTATCATTATGCAGGGGAGTAAAGTTCTCTGTTTTGAAGACCGTGATTTTAGGCTAAAATACATTGACTCGGTTTCCTTTCTTACCATGCCACTCAGTGCCATGCCTAAAGCGTTGGGACTCAATGATTGCTGGTCCAAGGGGTATTTTCCTCACAAATTTAGTTCGGAGGAACATTTAAACTATGTAGGAAAATACCCCCCAATCAGCAATTACGGAGTAGAACGCATGACGGCCGACGAGCGGGACAAGTTTGAGACGTGGTATCGTAAAAAGAGCCGAGAGGTCTTTGATTTTCAAAAACAAGCGGTACATTACTGCAAAAACGACGTCGACGTTCTTCATGCAGGATGCCTCAAATTTAGAGCTGAGTTTATGCATGAGACGCATGTTGATCCTTTTAGCCGTATCACCATAGCGTCAGCCTGCATGAAGGTGTTTGTGACTAATTTCCTCGAACCAGACTCTCTAGCCATACCTTCCCCGGATAACTACCAAGGGACGTGTAAAAAATACTCGCACGCCAGCATCCAATGGTTAGAATGGGAGGCGCATCGTCGTGGAATTTTTATACAGCATGCTTTAAACAAAGGAGAAAAACAGATGGGGTCATACTTTGTAGACGGATTTGCTGTAATCGGCGACAAACCGTTTGTCTGGGAATTTTTATCACGGATGCCCGACGTGTTTTGAACCCAGTGCCGTATGTCCTTTGACAAACACTCGTTATGAAGAGTTGCACAGGGTTGCCGAGGAAAAAATGGAGGCGTTAAAGCGCGACCACAAGGCCAACATCATTATCATCAGAGAGCACGAGTGGAATGAGATGAAAAAATCACAACCCAGGGTGATAAACTTTCTCAAAACTCACAATTTCCCCGAACCTCTCATCCCACGAGATGCTCTTTTTGGGGGTAGGACGAGTGCCTTCAGCTTGAGGCACACGGCAGGTGAGAAGCAGCGTGTATTGTATGAGGATGTCACCTCTCTCTACCCGTACGTCAACAGCGCATTTCCTTACCCATTGGGTCATCCCGTCATCATCCACACGGATTTTGAGGACGTTCAAAACTATTTTGGTCTGGTCAGAGCTATCGTTCACCCTCCTCGAGGTCTCTATTTTCCAGTGCTACCCTACAGAACGGCCAAAGGCAAACTAGTGTTTACACTTTGTCGCACATGCGCCGAAAACAATAACCAACAGGGACCTTGTGAGCATGATGAGGAAGGTAGGGCGCTGACGGGAGTCTGGGTCACGGTTGAATTCAACAAAGCTCTGCAGTTGGGGTACAGAGTCGATAAGATTACGGAGGTATGGCACTTTGAAAAGCAGAGCGGTAGCGTCTTTACGGGTTACGTTCAAACTTTTCTAAAGGGGAAGCAAGAAGCTTCGGGGTATCCTAAAGAAGCCGTCGATGCAGAAAGCAGGGAAATGTACATTCGCGAATATCGTGAAAATCAGGGAATACTGTTGGATGCTGCAAAAATCGAGGTCAACCCCGCCAAGAGACAAATGTCAAAACTCTTTTCAAACAGTCTTTGGGGAAAGTTTGCGGAGAGGCACAATAGAACTCAGACCACCTTGGTGAAAAAAAGTGAAGAATTTTACAACTTTGTATTTTCAGGAAAATATACGGTTGAATATTTCTCCTTTCTCAGCGATAAGATTGCTATGGTACATTGGAGATACGGCAAAAACAGCGTGGTGCTTCCCGGTAACACAAACAATGTATTTATCGCCGCTTTTACCACCGCTTACGCACGCTTGAAAATGTATGGGTACCTAGAGAAGCTGCAAGAGAGAATTCTTTACACAGACACCGATAGTTTAATCTACACGGTAAACGAGGGGGAAGCTTCTCTGGAGACGGGCTCCTATCTAGGGGATTTGACGGATGAGTTGGGGGGCGACAGCATTCAAGAATTTGCCTCTGCCGGTCCAAAGAGTTAGGCCTACCAAACCCTACGGGGTAAAAAAACTGTGCTGCGTGCCAAGGGAATTACTCAAAACAGAGAGTGTTGCGAGAGGGTCAACTTTGACAGCGTCAAAGATTTGGTAGAGGGATATCTACAAATTGCTCGTGATAAAAGGGGCTTCCTTTTAAAAAACACTTCATTCGAAAAGAAGTTTAGCGTAGTGTATGACAAAAGACGTCTCTTTCCTCACGGGAAAACTTTACCATTTGGGTATTAGAGAAGGAAAAAAAAATGGACAAAATGGAACAAGTAGACTTTGATCCTAGATTGTATACACCTTTTTCATGCTTGGTTGTAGGGCCTAGCGGTTGTGGAAAGACTTTTTTTGTAAAATGTATATTGGAAAATTGTGAACACGTCATGAACTCTGTACCCGATAATATTGTGTGGATTTATACTTCTTTTCAACCCATCTATGCAGAACTAAAAAAGATGAATAAAAAAATAAAATTTGTGAAAGGACTGCCTGATTCTTTTGAAGATGAAAACTTGTTTCCGGACGATCAAACTCATCTGGTCATTTTGGATTATGTTATTTTCCAAGCCTCCAATCATCCAGAAGTGGTGAAAATTTTCACTCAGTATAGACATCATAGAAATATGAACGTTATGATGCTGACCCAGAATGTTTTTTATCAAGGTAAATTTTCACGCACAATTAGCCTAAACTGTAATTATATGATACTGTTTAAGAACCCGAGGGACAGATTGCAGATTAACGTGTTGGCTCAACAAATGTTCCCCTCGCAAAAAAGTTTTTTCTTGGAAAGTTTTGCTGATGCAACTTTGGACGCTCATGGGTATTTAGTGGTTGACCTGACACATTTTTGTCCAGAACAATACAGACTGAGGTCGGGTTTGCTTCCGCATCAGTGGCCCGTTGTGTACGTGCCGAAAACATAATTTGAAAATGTCAAAGCGTGTAAAAAGGAACGGACCTATGTTAAAAGCTCTGTACCATGCCTCGCCTCAAAAACGTCGAGACATTCTGAGTTATGGCTCTCCAGACTTTATCCAGACGCTGTGTGAAATTGCTTTAAACATTTTGAAGGGTAATGTGCCCTTATCTCAGTCTCAATTTGCTAAACTTAAAAAACAAAAGAAAATCATCAGACTGCTGGCCGATAAAAGGACCGGACTGAAACGCAAACGCCAGACTCTGATGAAACAGTCGGGCGTTTTTCTTTTACCTTTGCTCTCTACAATCGTACCTTTTATAGGGAGTCTTATCGGAGGATTGACCGGAAAAGGTTGAAGACGAAAAAAATGTTTCTCCTATCTCCCCAACAATTAAATCGTCTGAATCGATCTGAGCAGACCATCAGACACTCGGCGGAGGATGATCTGGACGCTAAAATGAGAGACGTCTTAAACGAACCGGGAATGAATCCTCATGAAAGAATAAAAATATACGACACCCTGATGCAGAGATACCTTAGTTTGGTGAAGCAGGGGCAACGTGAGGAAAAAAAGATGACAGTGACTTTACACAAGGATTCGACAAACGACCCGTGGAATGTCCCTGAAAAGATGGATAAACCAAGGAACACAGCCGGGGAGTCGGAGGATGTCACGATGATCCAAGTTATAAAAAACCTCCCTCAACGCGATCGTAACAACGCCGAGTACATTATGAAAAAATTATCCGAGAATGGCATGGGGTGGACCATCAAAGGGGAGTTTGTTCAAAACGGAATGCCGTTACTAGGAACTCATATGATCGATTTGCTAAAACATCTGATGCAACGGATCAAAAGACCGCAGAACCGCCCGCCCGAGGGATGGAGAAATTTTTTAACAGTGTTGACGGAGCTAAACATCCCTGCATCAACCATTCATAACCCCGTAGCACGAGATCAATACAGACATCTAAAAGCGGGGGTAGAGTTTGAACCGGCATGGAATGAAGAGGAGAAACGGGTTGCTGTGAAAAAAGAAACATTTCTATCCCCTGAGAGGAAAAGAAGAAGTATAAAAGTGACATTGTCCCCGCATTGGCTAAACCTTGAATGATGTGACAAAACTTTTGTTTCAATAAAATGTTTTTTATTCATCAAACGCATTGTGTACAGCATTTTCATTTCAACGATTCAAAAACGTTTCTAAACAACAGACAGCTTGTGCGTTGCAACTACTACTATTATTCTTATTCCAACTTGTACAACGTTGCAATTTTTTAACCAGGGTATATGCTTCTAGATAATTTTTTACTACATCATCGTCGTATAAAGACAAAACTTGTTCAAAAGACAGTCCGCAAAATCGATGGTACAGATAATAAACACAGTGTTGACCACACACTACGGACAAAGGGTGTTGAAGCTGAAGGTTGTGGTACAATATCCGCTCAGAACGATTTTCCAAAAAGCTCAAAATGCTCCGAGGATAGTAGTCATAATCGGGAGAAAAGAATCAAAAAAAGGGGCGGTCCCATCTTCCTCCAGAGTCATCGATAACCAGTGCTCCCCCGGCCGATGTCCTTCGTGGGTGTTGACGATAAAGTAGGAGGGTGGGGTGAAGGAGCGAGTCAGCGAGACGAGTTGATCCGAGGCCCATACACCGCAGAAAACATCCCCCAACACATGTTGCAGAAGCTTCTCCAATTGATGGTTATTCATTTCCGTCATCAATAATAATCCACCAGCACTTGTCGTTTGGAATCAATTTCCAAAATAGAGTCGTAGCACGCATAAACCACAAGAGTGACCGTGTTGGGTAAGGGCACTCTGAATCTCATTTCCAGTCTTAAAGTTCCGTTAGAAACCCTGGACAGTGCGTCGCTGTCCTCCTCCGGATTGAGATTGAACACAAACAACGAATACCCTCGTTCAAAATCTTGTCTGTTGATGCATAGAGGTAAATCCTTCAGATGCCTCCCTGTAGCGGTAAACATGTTGTAAAACTCTCTGACCGAAGCCCCCTGGTTAAATTGAGGTTGGAAAGCTTTGGAGGGAATTTGTTTTCCCGCTTGACAGAGAGTGACGTATTCTGCATTAAAATGCTGGAAATTAAAGGGGGAGAGATCTCTTCTTCCGGTGAAAGCTTCGTGGTTCACCATGCTCAGAACAATGTATTTAGGCATTGTCCCCAAAAACAAATTTTCTTGGGTGCATACTCTGGAATTTTCGGGGATAGAGTACGTTTTCACGCTGACCCGTGACAAAGGGTAGAGGGCGTTTCCTTTGAGCAGGGCAGAGGCATGACCCAATCGTACAGCCGGAGAAACGGTGACCTTTTTTGTGAAGAGAGAGGCGCCCAGCACTTTCAGACGAAAAGTACCGTCCGCAGCCCCCATGAGACAAAAGGCGTCGCTGGCACGCGTGAGTTTGATTCTCACATCCACCGAGTTGAGAAGGAGTCTCTCACTGAAAAGAATGTCGGCGTGAAGCGGACCCAGTAGATGAACCTCATTAGATTCGGCCGTGAAAGCGCTTCTGATGTTAAGTCCTTTGTTGGGCCCATTCACGCCTACTATAGAGTCTATAGAGCCGGCGGTGTCTTTGTAAAATAACCCGGCTGAAAATTGACCTTTGAGGGTGGCTTCAGAATAGTTTAGTAGTGTTTCAATTATTGCTCTGTAGGGGTGAGTGGCACTGGATTGAGAAATCAGTCTATCCCCTAGCATAATATCGCATTGGCTAAAGATGGTGTTTAGAGGATAATTGATGAGACCCACGTTTGCATCGAGGGGGATATTTGTTCCATCGGCGCGGGTGATTTTAACCCGTAGGTAAAGTAATGTGTCGTTCAGATCCAAGTACTTTTCACCTTCTCCCGGGATGAAAAATTCAATAGGGCCCCCGTCGGTGATGGCGGACAGAGGCAGGACTTCTGTGTAGGTTTTATCGTCGATGGACATTTGAGTCATAGGAGCTGAAAATAAATCCAGCTCGGCCATCGTGCATTCGGACGAATTTTGATGTAAAAGAGACATCTTTTTTTAAAATATATCGCTCGAGACGTCGTTGGTCCTTCTCTTTGTAAACCTTTTGCCGACTGATTTTTTTTCCCCTAGGCGTCTGCGTTTTTTATCAATCCTGGAGACACGTCGCCCCGGCGGTCTCTTTCTGGGTTGTCTAGCCAGGACCATTATTCCTCCTGATCCGTCTTGTACTCCTCGACCCATTTTTCCAACGGCATGGCTGAACACGTCGGAAGCGATATTTTTCGCCGCTGTTTTAAGATGAGGTTTGGCCAGGGCAAAACCTCTTTTCACAAGAGGGGATACAAAACGAAACAGCCTCGAAAATACGGAGCCTATACCACGCCCGTACATCACAGGTGAACCTGCAAAACCGGGGAGGGAACCCCCCACTTGGCTTTCATAATATCCCACTAAACGTAGAGGGTTGTGCAGGG
Organism: Nerophis lumbriciformis; assembly: GCF_033978685.3. Lineage (NCBI taxonomy): Eukaryota > Metazoa > Chordata > Actinopteri > Syngnathiformes > Syngnathidae > Nerophis > Nerophis lumbriciformis. The sequence goes on along the minus strand of NC_084548.2, from coordinate 29,155,169 downwards.
GTTGACTCATTCTCGATGTTGGTGGTTTTTTATTTTCTGACGGGTCTAAAGTGGAGCTTCACGATAGTCTTGCCAAAGGTGAAGTCGACGTATTTGTTTTGATCGGATTTAATCTCCACCCTGATGTTTTCAATGTGATTTTTGGAGACGGGTAAATAGTAGGCAGGGTTAAAATACTTGGTGACAATGTCCCCGTAAGCTCCTTGTACACTCACGATTCTCAAGAGAGGTGCATAAGCGTCGCTTACTATCTGAGGACGCACCACGTCACTGTAACAGTAAAGGTGGTAGAAACCGGCATTTATATCCAATGGATAGGGGGCCCATCCATGGTCAAACTTGATCCACTTTCCAGGTCGCACTCCCATGATGTAAGCCAGGGGAGGAGGAAAACGAAAATGAGTTTGACCCCCTGATAGATAGGAGATTCGCTTTTTAACGTCATCAAAGGCTATCCTCACCCCAGGATAAATTTTTTGTAAAGAATCATTCAGCTCATTTATGAATCGTGTAACATTCTCGTAACATCCTCCTCTCATTTCTTGACGGAAAACTATCCCCTCTTGAGGGTTGCTTACAGGACCCTTGTTAGAAGCCTCATCCGCTTCCGTGTTTAAGGTAGAAGAATGAAAAACTTGCGAGTTGTCCTGTGATGAGGCGTCAACTTGTCCAGGGTGTACCCCGCCTTCCGGCCGTTTGAAGGTGAGATAGGTTCCAGCGTTCCCGCGTTCCTGAGGGGGAGAAAGCTTATCCCCTTCGTCAACTTGTCCAGGGTGTACCCCGCCTTCTGGCCGTTTGAAGGTGAGATAGGTTTCAGCGTTCCCGCGTTCCCGAAGGGAATAAGCTTTCTCCTCTTGGGGATTGCTTACAGGACCCTTGTTAGAATCCTTATCCGTTTCCGTGTATAAGGTAAAAGAATGAAAAACTTGCGAGTTCACCGCATGCTGGGGGTTCTTTTTCCATTCATAAAATACTCCGTTACAAACATTATACCACGAGCGAGGGTATGAAATCTCTGTTAAGGCCACCTCCCATGAGCCTGCTAAATCTATATGTTGAGTCAAATCTATCTGGTAATGGGAACTTTTGTTTTTTTTAAACACGTTGAGGCTGGCGTTGGAGGGTAGGGTAAGGTAAAAACCCTCGTAAGAATGATCCATAATGCTCGTTGATCTTTTGTCCTCGAGACTGGGAGGCTCGTCGCTGCATTAGATTGTTTTATACATTTGTAAGGAGGTCGTCGTCCACCCAACCAGGGGCGGATTAAGAAATTTTGGCCCCCTGGGCCTGACATGGTCTTGGCCCCTCAACCCCGCGCGTGCACGCGCACACACACGCACGCACTATGCAAGAAATACTGTATACTGTGAACAGACATGCACACTGTACTGTACAGAAGAGTGCACATACTGCACACACACTATTAGGTATACCACACAGACAAGCACAGGTTTCACACAGACACAGGTAGGGGGAGGGGATAAATGGCCTAAAAATAAAAATTTTGGAAAATGATTACGCCCACTTCAGTGATGGTGCATTGGGTCATTTGAGAGATATTATGTATTGGAAGTTGGTACCTATCATGAAATAAACCCCCCACCCCACCCAAAAAAATAAATTGGACATGATTTTTGCCCCCTTTTCCTCCCTTCTATCATTAAAAATAAAATAATATCTTAGGAAAACACTTTGGCATAACGGCAGCTGTGCAGCAAATTGAGGCTCAAAGTCTGTATCTATTTTGTGGGAAAGCTTGAGGAGGAGAAGGAGAAAGGTAAAATGATAACACATGCATCGGAGAGCACCACAAAGAAAGGTGTAGGCCAGTTCATGGTACAAGGGCTGCATGCAGGTCAAGATAGCCCATTTCCTCTGCCTGTCTTACCCATTCACCGAGAGACCACTGAGGACATAGAAATGCAAGTGGATATGGGGTTCGAAATACTGGCGTCGGTCAGAGGAGTCAATGTGGAGGATGTTTATAAACTTGTAGATGCACATATGACTGACAGCACAGAGCACAACAAAGGCTTTTCAAAGCTGTTGGCAGAGATGAACAACTTGGAAAAACCAGCAGGGCAGATCTTTTGTGGCACCCACCCTACACTGGGCTTCAGCAGTGCCATGAATAAAGTGATGCGGTTGGCGGAGGCCGATATGAAGATGGAGCAAGTGCAACAGAGTTTCATGGTGGATCTGGATGTAGACAGCAAGAATGCTATAGTGGCTGGACAGGCACTGGACATGTCCTGAACTCAGTGTCAGACGTGGCTGCCGAATACTTGGATGAAGTGAAGCAGCTGACAGATCTCATGCTGCCCCATCTAAAGACTGTCCTGGCCAGGCAGAGGATGGACTATGGGATGGATGAGGAGACCTTCCCAATGGACCCTGTCAGTGAACAGGCTAGTAACATTGATGGCACCCCTGTGCACAACATTGGGATGGAGAGACAATGTGGCAAGGTGGACTACAGACTGAAGAAGTTGGGCACACTGAACGCAGTCAATAGGTCAATAATTTTACAGAAGAGCCCGGCGCTTCAGAGGTTTCAAGGCAGCAGCACAAGCAAAAAGAGAGGTTGAACTCAACTGGAGTAAACTCATGAAGGCAAAATTCGAGAGTTGGGGTGACGAGAAACAAGAGATGGCTCAAAGACAGGAGAAGAAGAGACTAGACATGCTGGACACACTGAAATCTTTTGGTGGCCCCTTCACGATAGTGGGGAAGTTGAAAAGTTCCTTGTCGATGAAAGTCTGAACAAGAATGCAAAGCTGCAGAGAATGAAGCTTGAGGTTCAGTTTGCCAGAGAAAGCACCAAGCTTCTGCCTAAAGTCAATCCTATCTTCAGAATCCAGGTGACAGACAGTTCCCAGAAATGGCGAAAGTGCAATTCTCCCAGTCATAATGGATACTTAGAATTTTATGGTGGTGGTAAGTATTCATGAAAACAGGTAGCCTAACATTAGTGAATGGGTGAATTCTGGAAATAACAACCTAAAAATCTTACACAGTGCACCTTTAAGCAAGGGGTTTCTTTCGTGCTTTCAATTTCGCAAAATCATCCACCACATCATTGAAGTCCAACTCTCTTGTCAGCTCACTCTCAATTGCCATTAGAGATAACGCATTTAATCTTTTCTGAGTCATTCTTGTGCGCAGCTCATTTTTGACTCTTGACAAAAGAGAGAATGAGCGTTCTCCCTCACAGTTACTGATCGGTAGAGTGAGAAAAATCTGTAGCGCAATGTATGTATTAGGAAACGTAGGCTGTAGTCCAAAATGTATTATTGTTTTGAGCAGTCCTGAAGGGGTCCTCTCCTCATCAGTGTTGTTGAGCTGTATAAAAGATTTGAACTGTATAAGCTCCTGTCCAAGACTTTCATTGAGGTCAGATGAGTATGATTCAGTGAGAATCTTGGCCTTGTGAAGGACTGAAGCATTGGACTCTGTATCCAAAGAGAAAAGGACACTGAACAAATTGTTCAGATGTTTGTAGGCCTCCAGACGGTGATTAAGGCTTGAACTCAGTTGATCAATAGAGGCAATAAATGTCTCTATTTGAAACAGTTGCCTTCCCTCAAGCACAACATCTGGGGATGCTGATTCATCAGCAAACTTTTTACGTTTCTTCGTCCGTTCAGCCCTGTAAGATGGGGTGCCACCCAACATGTTTAAGGCTTTCTGCTCAAAATGATCAAATAGATCTCTTTGGGAGAGAACAAAGGTGCGCAGAGATTCCAGCAATCTAACTGCTGTACCAAGGTCCATGTCTGCTTTTTGAAGTTGCAGACTTGTGGCCTGAAATCTGGACAGAACCGTGTCCCAAAAGCCTGCCATGAAGGCCATCTCAAGTGAATCCAGCTTCCGCACTAGACTGTCAGCTTCAGTTTGTGTGTCTCGTTTCTCTGTGTCATCAGTGGAAATACCCTGTAGTGCTGCTCTTATTTTACTGTAGTTCTGCCACAGTGCTTTGGTAGATTCTGCACGGCAACTCCAACGCGTGTTGGATAAAGCTTTAAGTGTGAGATCTATGTTGGAATTGCCAAATACCCTGTCCCATCGGTGTGTGGATGCAGTTGTGAAGTTGTAAATAGACTGAATCAAGTCAAAATACTTAGAGACTTCATTTCCACATCTGTCAATGCTGTTGACTCCCACCAAATTCAAAGAGTGAGCTGCACATGGAATATAGTGTATTAATGGGTTGCTTTTCTTTAAGTGAGCCTGCAACCCATTATACCTCCCTGACATGTTGCTGGCATTATCATAAGCCTGCCCCCTGCAATTTGACAGCTCTAACCCTAGATTTTCCAACACAGACATGACACAGTTAGCCAAACTTTCACCTGTATGGCTAGTAATGGGCTCAAAACCCACAAAGCGTTCAACAACACTGCCCTCTTTGCTAACAAAACGGAATATGAATGTCAATTGGTCCACATGAGATAAATCTGGGGTTGAATCCACAATAAATAAACATTGATTGATTGATTGATTGAATGATAGAGTAGTATTTGCTTGCTTGCAGTTCATCTGCTATAGCCTGTTTGGTTTTTGCACCCATCAATTCAATGAATTCCTCACAAATGGTGGAGGACAGATATGAGGTATTACCTCGACCCATCTGCCCAAACTTTCTGATGTGATCCTTTAGAAAGGGATCAAATTCAGCCAGGACCTCCAGAATACCAAGGTAGTTCCCATTGAGAGGAGACCCTAACGATTCATTTTTACCCCTAAATGCAAGGCCCCTTTCTGCAAGGAATTTAATGACTGCAACAACTCTTTGTAACACCTGCCTCCAATAGCTGCTCTCTGCCTGAAACTGTTTGAACAGGTCTGCATCAACTGTGGCACCTGTGGCGCGGTTCAAGACTGCTTGCATGCAGGTTATGTGCTCAGCACTTCGCTCATGTTCACCAAATCTTTCTGAGTGTTTCCAATCACAATAGCCTGTCACAAAAGAATGCGTTTTTGGGGAAAACAGTTTGCATGCAAAGCAGTAAACATTACCAGTAGAGGGAGAGTACATCATCCACTCTCTTTGTACTCGTTGTCCATTGGGCAGGTGTGAAGTAAAATGTTCATTGTTTAGGCATCGGGTTTTGCCTCCTAGCCCACTGTTCCTCACAGAAGCTGGATAATGGCTGTGACGGTTGTGAAATGATTTTGCACCTCTTTGAATAAGAACTTCCTTCATTGACTCAGTGAGGGTATCAGCCCATTTAGCGGGATCACTAGGTAGAGTTGTCACTGTAGATGGTGTTGAAGAAAGATTCAACTCATTTTCTATGCTGTCCAGAGGTGCAGTGACCTCACATTCATCCGAGCAACTGGCTACTGCTGAGTTGGTTGAATCATTAGCATCCGAAGCATTTGGTTCAGTGCGTACACTTGTAGTGGTCTCAGGATCTTGGGAGCTACATGCTAGCTCAGGTGCATTGCTAACCTTAGCTGAATTTGCAGTAGCATTTATAGAATTGCTTTCAGCAGATGTCTTTGTACTGAAGAAGCTGGAGATATTTGGAACACTCTCAAGTAAAACTGATTCCTTTTTTTTCTTTTCATGCTGAATTTTTTTTCTAGCTCCTCCACTTAGACGTTTATGATCCATATTTCCCTTCTTTCTGTGCACATTGGCTCTTTGCCTATCACAACAGCTTAACCAACTGTGTGTGTGTGTGTGTGTGTGTGTGTGTGTGTGTGTGTGTGTGTGTGTGTGTGTGTGTGTGTGTGTGTGTGTGTGTGTGTGTGTGTGTGTGTGTGTGTGTGTGAGTGATGCAATTTTCAAAACTAGCAATCTAGCATTAACAGTCAAAAGCAGAAATCAGCTGATTTCTATAAGAACTGAAAACAGATTTCCAATCAATGCTAAACTCAGACAGCGAAAGTCACTAGATGACGTTTTGAGTCGCCAGTCATGTATGGCCAAAAGTCTCTAAATCGAATGCCAACGTTGCTTAATCGCCAACACACTGGGACTCACTGAAGGACTGACAGTGAATAAAAAAAGATGATTAAGATAATTGTGTACTTTTCTCTTCTGATATTTTCACTAAGGACCCCAAGCTATCTGCATGCAGCAACAATGTCTGACAGACAGGAGAGCGGAGTGGTCAGTGATGAATGGCAAGGGAACAGACTGATTTGTACTGAGGAGAAAGAGAGAGCCAATTACAGTGAAATAAATTCCAAAAGAGCCAAGTGACTAGCTGAAGGCAGGGACAAATGCCTTGGAGTGACCAACAAGAGTGCAAAGTACCAAATGGCAAAATGTGGGAAGACCAACAGGCAGATCTGCTTTTACCACTTATCTTCACAACCAAAAAGTCGCTAAATGATGTTTTCAGTCGCTAGCCAGGTATGGCCAAAAGACGCGAAATCTAGCGGTAAAGTCGCTCAATCACACTGACAGTGAAACAAATAATTTTTAAAAAGATAGTAATCGTACAATGTCTTGTACTTTTGTCTTCTTTCTTAATATTTCTCAAAGGACACCAAAATGTCGCTATCTGCAGGCAGCTTGCTAGCTATGATGGCAGCAACAATGTACCTTAGAGTGACTGACCAACAAAAGCTCAAAGTACCTAATGGCAAAATGTGGAGAGACAGACACAATAAATTGCATTAAGATGAAGAGAACTGTTGCTATTATTAATTTTAACAACAACCAGAAAGTCGCTAAATGTCACCAGCCAGGTATGGCCAAAAGTCGCTTAATTGGCCACACACAGTAACAGAGAAACAAACAAACAAACAAAAAGATCATAAAGATAATAGTTGTACAACTTTGTGTACTTTTGTCTACTTTCTAAATATTTTCACAAAGGACACCAAAATGTTGCTATCTGCAGGCAGCTTGCTGGCTATGATGGCAGCAACGATGTCTGCCAGACAGGAGAGAGTGGTCAGTGACGATCGAATCGAGAAAATGACAAAATGGGTCAAAGACCAAAACGTTATTAACTGACAGCAGTGACAAATGTCAGACTGTAAACTTTTTTGAAAGAAAAGGACAAAATGGAAAGATGCTGATAATAACAGCAAAATGGAAAATATAAGAATTTCCAAGTAATGCTCAACTCTGTGTGTGTGTCGTGTGTGTGTGCGCGTTAAACTTCTTGTGGAATGATTTCAAATTATCTCTGAGTCTGAACTGAGGGAAAGGAAACCAAATTTTGAGCAGTCACTCACGAGTTCAAAGTACCAAATGAGGAGATTCTAAAAGAACAGACCGGTTTATGAAAGACTCGATGGGGGAGGGGCACAGCTAAGAATACTTGAGTGAGATTCTGTGATCCAAATTAGAGATAGAGCTTTTTGATAATGATAATTTGTCAGAGTAAGGTTGTGTAATCAAAATTTGAGAATGAGCTTTGCCAATCAATCAAGAATATTTGCATTAAGTTCTGTGATCAAAATTCAGAAACAACCTTTAATAATTGATAAAGAATATGTGAGTGAGGTTGTGTGATCCAATTTGAGAATTAGCTTTGATAATAATGATTGAGAGCCTCTGGCCCTCTGTGGATCGTGGCCGCGGGGCCAAGTTGGCCTGGCCCCTTGGGGCCTCTGACCCTTCAAGTTTCAAGTTTATTCACAATACCATATAACAAATACAATAGTAGTAAAATATCATCATTTAAAGATGTTGGTATGTGAAAGGGTCCCCCAAATAAGCTAGAAGAAGCTTTTGACAGGGGGTCCAGAGGATAGAATATACATGAAATGATGGAATATACATGGAATGATGGAACGTGGTAGCAAGTACAACAACAATAAACAACGCTATATGATTAACACAAGATAATAGTACTAAAGCAAGCATACACATACATACATACATTCATTCAACCATGCAAAACCCAACAGTAGTCTACCCTACATGAGGCATTAAATATAGGTGGTTAATAGATAAGTTTTTAGTTTATTTTTGAAGTTGGAGAATGGATACAGCATCTTGAGGTTCTCATTAAGCCGGTTCCAAATCTTTGGTCCCCTGCATACAACACTTCGAGCGGTACAATCCAGTAAACGATGTTTCCCTGATATCAAATCTAAGTTACGAGTGTTGTGGGCATGCTGGGGATGGTAGATAGGAACCAAGCTACAGAGCCTTAAATTCAGACTGTAAATGACTTGATAGGTTAAACAAGCATTTTGATAAATATTGAACTCTGTCAGTCTTAAGAGATGATAATTATGGAATAGATGTCGAGTGGGGGCATTAAACTTGGACCATGACAGGGCCCGTATAATTTTCTTTTGCATAGATTCTAATTTGTGGAGGTAGGTAGGGAAGGTGTTACACCAGATGACATTACAGTAGTTTAGATGTGGTTCAAAGAGAGTTTTATATAGTGTGAGTAGAGCATAAAGAGGAAGATAATGACGAAGGTGAAAGAACAGGCCAACATATTTGGATAATTTGTTTAACAGATGGCTAATGTGACATTTGAAATTGAGGTATTCGTCAATGATGACCCCCAGGAATTTTGTGGAGTACACTCTCTGTATTTCCTGCCCATTGATGTTGATATGGCAGTGCTCAGTATTTGTCCGGTTTTTATTAGATCGAAATAGAATAAAATTTGTTTTATTTACATTAAGTGAGAGCTTATTGCATTTGAACCAGGAATCTACTTTCACAAGCTCTGAATTGACAGTTACTTGTAGATCGTGTAGGCTCCTGTGTGAGGTAAACAAATTTGTATCGTCAGCAAAAATTATTTTATGAAAAGTTTCGGAGGAGTTTACAAAATCATTTATGTATAGGATAAAGAGGAGAGGCCCCAAGATGGATCCCTGGGGAACCCCATAATTTATGGTCATACAGGGTGAATTGTGATCATTGACGCATACACATTGCTGCCTTCCGTATAGGTAAGAGCGGAACCAATCGAGAGGTACCCCTCTGACACCATAGTGATATAGTTTATACAATAAGATCTCAAAGTCTATTGTGTCAAAGGCCTTGGATAGATCCAAAAAAATGCCAATACCGCATTTTCCTTCTTCAATACAGTCATTGACCTTTTCCAAAAGGTCGAGTATAGCCATACAGGTGGTGCTTTTTTTACGAAAACCATATTGGGAGGGGACAAGGATATTTAGTTTTTCCAGAAAGCCATTCAGTCGGTTATAGACCACTTTCTCAAATATTTTTGAAAATGTTGGTAAAATTGAAATTGGCCTATAATTGTTCATATTATTTTTATCACCTGATTTAAAAATTGGGATTATTTTTGCCACTTTGGACATTTTGGGTACAATGCCAGCACTAAGTGACAGGTTTATACAGTGACAGAGAGGATTTATGATCACATTTGCTATGGCTTTCAAGATTTTGCTACATATCCCGTCCACTCCAGCTGTATGTGATGACTTTAGGTCCATAATGATCGTATAAAGCTCATTGATGTCGGTTGGCTGCATGAAAAAGGAGCTAGGGTAGCTGCCTGATAAAAATTCTTTAAAGGAATACCCTGGAGGTTGACCTATTTTACTGGATAGGTTTTCCCCAATAGAAGCAAAAAATGTATTAAAACTATTGGCAAGATCAGCCCTATTTGACCCTGTATCCGGAACAACAGGGGCCTTATGTCCCTTGTTGAGAACAGTATTCAACACGTTCCATGTTCTCCTACAATCCCCCTGCGATGCTTGTAATAGTTCAGAATAATAGTTGCGCTTACTTTTCCTGATAATATGAGTTAATTTATTTCTATAATTTGTGTATTTTTCTTTGTTGACAGTAGTAGGGTTCGAAATATAACATTTGTAGAGTTTATTCTTTTGTCTGATGGACTTTAAGATCCCCCTTGTAATCCAGGGATTTTTTTCTGAGGTATGATTTTTGATAATTTTTTCAGGGATTGTTTCCTGAATAGCATCCTGAATCATTTTAATCAGATGTTCATATGCAGCATCAGGACAGGTGCAATTAAACACAGAGTCCCATTTCCTGGCAAGCAGATTATTATTTAGGTGTAGTAGAGTTGTATTGTTGAGTATTTTGGTTTTACCTTTAGGAGGTGGGGAGGAGGGAGTTTTGCCAGAGTCAAAGAATAGTATAATGGGAAAGTGGTCTGTGATATCGGATTGCACCACCCCTGTCACGAGCTTTGTATTACGGATGTTAGTAATAATGTTATCGATTATTGTTTTTGAGGCATCTGTGACTCGAGTGAACCTATTGATGGTGGGGAAGAAGGAAAAAGAATGTAACGTGTTGATAAAGTTCAGTTTTGCTCCATCGTCCTTGGAAATATCAATATTAAAGTCACCAAGAAGGATGCAGTTTTTGTTTAGTTTATTTAGACTGAGTAATAGTTCATCCAATTTGGAAAGAAAAGTGTCAAGAGGTGAGTCAGGAGGACGATAGAGTACACCAACAATTAACTTTTTTCCTTTGTTGTTGATCTCCATGAACAAGGATTCACAGAGATCATCTTCTAGGGTGATGTTACATACTTTGGCATGAAGATTGTTCTGGACATAGAGGCACACACCTCCACCTCTTCCACTGGGTCTATTTTTTACATGTAAATTGTATCCATCCAGTCTAAACAGATCAATATATGAGGAATCAGAAAGCCACGATTCACTACAGGCAATAAAGTTAAACATACAGCTCATATTGGAAAGTAGAGAGACTAAATCAGTGTGATGTTTATTCAGGCTTCTAATATTCAAATGTAAAAATGAGTAATTATAAAGATCATATAAGGACTTTAATTGCTCAGGGTCATAGACATTGCAGTTTATATTATTCTCAATACCAATGCAGTGCTGTAAATCTCCAACTGTGTCAAGGTCTTCAAAACCCATAAAATAATATATGAAAGTAGTCAGGTTTGCCTGCTGGGATGGCATTCAAATAGTAAATACTCATACATGGACACTCCCATTCACACACACTCGTACCATACATACTGGAAAAAGCTGCTTCCATTTAACATAGGATCGCATCAATCCCCTTCAATGCATGAATATGACATGACATGCCGAGAAAATAAACATTCACGCACCTCCCCCAACCCGCCAACGACCCACCAAATGTCACTCGTAGTCACCCCGATGGGCGTATGAGTCCCACGAAAACGTAACATTTCTTACCAAAAAGGAGAGGTCCCAACTAACAGTCAGGTTTTGGACCAGTTCCGAGGCACATCAGCGCCACCCCGCGGGGTAAAAAGAAATTACGGCCAATACGAGACCAAAACAATAACAAGAATGTCACGTGTGTATCAAAGCCAGGTGTAGCCTGCTCTAATTTCACTTCAGAGAAAACCAAAACATCAACAAACGCTGTGAACAATATGAGGAACATCAACGCGTGGGATTGTACATATTGACTTTAAAGCGCAACGTGAAGGCGTGGGCTGGTAGATCAGTTAGGAGAGATGTATGTTAATGTTAATGTTACTCTGCTCCGAGAAAGTTATGGTGTGTTAGCTGGCTAGCTAACGTTAGCCTTACCGTGTAGCAAGTCACGTTAGCCGTTTGCCGCCTCAGTAGCTGGCTCAACACCCAAGTTGCAGCTCGCAGCCCGGGTCGCGATGAATGCCTTAGCCTCATCGACCGAGGAGAGGGATCTCCTGCCTGTCTCCACCATGATGGAAAGTTTGGCTGGGTAACGCAGGGCAGGTCTGAGACCTAACTTGAAGAGCTTCGACATGACATCGCTGTATTCCTTTCGCTGATCGACAACTTCGGGTGGATAATCCTCAAAGACCAAGATAGAGTGACCACGGAACTTCAGCTTTCCTCTCTTGGACCGGGCTTCCCGGATAATCGCGTCCTTTTCCTGGAACCTGAGGAGCTTGATGATAACCGGTCTCGGTCGCTGGCCTGCTGGAGGTTTGGGGGCGAGGGACCTGTGGGCGCGCTCGCATTCGGGTGGGGAGTCCAGGATGTCCCTGAAGACTTCCACCAGCATGTTGGAGAAGAAAGCAGTAGGTTGTGGACCCTCAATGGATTCAGGTAAGCCAATTATTCTGATATTATTGCGGCGGCTGCGGGACTCAAGGTCTAAAACTTTGACTGCCAGTTTGGTATTTTTGTCTGCTAGTGCTGTAATGGATGTTTCCAGAGTTCGCACGCGGCTCTCCATGTCATTAGCCGTAATCTCAAGATTTAGAAGTTTGGCAGAATTTGCAGATACTGTGGCTTGTACTTCGTCCAGTTTGCTCTCTATAGCTGCGAGCGAAGTTTGGAAATCTTTGGATAGAGATTCCCGATGGGACTCGAGCAAAGTGGTCAAAGACGCCATAGACAGTTCGGGTTCCGCATCAGTCTGATTTCCTCTGGTTTTCGGCATTTTTAGAGGAATCAGAAAATAAACATGTGCAAACAGCAAACTTATTGGTTTAATATGTTGTTAGGAGAGAGTTAGTATCGGCGGATTTAAAGTTAATTAGGCATGAAGGAGCAGACGCGACACACTCAGCCTGCTACCATGTACTATGGATCGGGGCCAAGTTGGCATGACCCCTCGGGGCCTCTGGCCCTCTATGGATCGTGGCTGCGGGGCCAAGTTGGCCTGACCCCTTGGGGCCTCAGGCCCTCTGTGGGTCGCGGCCGCGGGGCCAAGTTGACCTGGCCCGTTGGGGCCTCTGACCGTCTATGGATCGTGGCCGCGGGGCCAAGTTGACCTGGCCCCTTGGGGCCTCTGGCCCTCTGTGGGTCGCGGCCGCGGTCCAAGTTGACCTGGCCCCTTGGGGCCTCTGACCCTCTATGGATCATGGCCGCGGGGCCAAGTTGGCCTGGCCCCTTGGGGCCTAAGATTATTATTTTTGCAAAAGTAGTTTTGCATGCGTCGCGGCCGCGGGGCCAAGTTGGCCTGGCCCCTTGGGGCCTCTGGCCCCCTGGGCCTGGGCCCGGTAGGCCCGTTCATTAATCCACCTATGGTTATTGTAAACACCTCGTTTGTAAAACTCTGTTCATATTTTTTTATCAAACACTCCTCTCACTTTGGATATTCTCACCGTATCTCCAGCGGCAAATTTGTATTTGTGTTTGGACACTGTGGTTGAGCCGTAGAGATTCTCAAACACTTGAGGGGTATTTTCCAAAGTCACATCATCCGGTTTCATTTTAATACTGCTGTGATAACCTTTGGTTGTAGCTTTTTAACAAGTCTTGTAAGACGTCTAGGTAGCGCCTAGTATTGTTGGCTGTAAAATATCTCCACATTCGTCCTTTCAAAGTACGATTAAATCTTTCAACCACCGAGGCTTTGAGATCGCTGGCTGTAGAAAAATGTACAATATTGTGTTTCTTCATCAGAGCTTGAAAACTTTTGTTGAAAAATTATTTTCCCGCGTCAGTTTGTAGTTTACGAGGGATCTGGCTTTCCTCCAACACTGATTGAAACGCTTTAACCACGGCATCGGCGGTCTTTCTCTTCAAAACCCTCGCATAGGCCTTCTTGGAAAATACATCGATGACCGTTATTAAATAATTAAAACCGTCGTTATATTCAGCCAAGGCTTGCATGTCGCAGAGGTCGGCTTGAAATTGGTCTAAAGGTCGAGGTACAAAGACTCTGTTTCTTGGAAATTTGATGCGAGCCGGTTGATGGAGTGTATAGGCATCCTGCCCCATTAAATATTCTTGAACTTTTTCTCTTTTGACACATTGCCCCGTTTCATCCTGTACAGCTCTACGGAGTCGATCTACCCCTCCAAAACTACCCGGGTTGCGGGTGTATAGTACGCTTTTTCCGTAGCTTTCTTCATTGTGAAAAGACACCGAGAAATGACCTCGGTTTGCTTGGTACACATTTCTTTTATTCATTCATGAGAAACAATACAGTGTATCTAAAACAATTTGTTTTTATTCATGAGAAACAATACATAAAAACAACACAGTGTATCTAAAACAATTTGTTTTTATTCATGAAAAACAACACATAAAAACAACACAGTGTATCTAAAACATTTTGTTTTTATTCATGAAAAACAACACAGTGTATCTAAAACATTTTGTTTTTATTCATGAAAAACAACACGATGTATCTAAAACATTTTTCTATAAACTATAAACTATAATCAAGGTTTGATGTAAAACAGGTATACTGTAGGTAAATTTAATCGCATTGTGTAGTTTTTGTAGTTCAAACAAAACATTGACGGGGATGTCACGTCGCAGACGATACATTGTCATATCAACAAACAGAGCATATAAAACAAACACATGACAAGGTGAGGGTTGAAAAGACTTTTCTTTAGACCATTCAGCCAAAATGATTTCAAAAATGTCAAAGTCCAACGCATGAGAGACAACGGCTTTCTTGATAGTTTCCCATGCGGGCTGAGAGCGGGCATAGTCAAGAATGATTTGTAGTTTTTGAGGTCTGTCTCGTTTTAGAATAAATGCTTCTATCACATCCGTCAATGGGTAAATAACAGCGTGGTTCTCGACAAAGTATACAAGTTTTGCCCAATAATTACCCATCTTTTTTTTCTTTTTTTTTTTTTAATTCTTCCAACACTCTGTCACCATATCCAAATGTCCCAAAATCGTTTCATCATCCGTCACCATCTCGTTGTACATGTCATCTATGGACCCCCAGATATCTTTCTCAGATTCCAGTTGAGACAGCAGAGAGTTGGCGTAGGCTTCAACCCTTGAATCCTCGGCCTTAATACGATGAAGCATCAGCAAGCGTTGAATGGCCTGAATGAATTTAGGTGTACGCAGACTCTTGACGATTTCGGAGTAGTTGTACAGCAGAAAGTCCCGTTCGTAGGGTTCCAGGCATGGATGTTGTCTCTGGCTCGGATGGTTCACCCAGCAGCCGTAGCACTCGTTCTGCCTGAACCTGCAAATGGCCTGGCTGAGGAGATGAAACACGGCCGTTTTCACCGTGCTGGCAAAAAACAACAACAGACCCCCATCGGTTTCATCACCGATGTGCAATGTGGGCTCCAAGAGTGACGGGGATGGTGGCTGGGATGTTGGCGGAGTTATGTTTACGAAACAATTCTCCTTTTCCTCCTCCTCCGCATCATTGTCTGGCAAAGACTGTGTAGCGTCGCTGGTTTTCATCCCCCGTCTGCCGAGGCATCTGCTGAAGCGACACGGCGGGACTGAAGGCGTCTCTTCGTCGTACGCATCCTCCGTCGTCTCAGGAGGGTTAAAAATCTCAGCCATGGCTGCATCCATGGTTGCTTCATCAGTCTGTTTTAATTGGTCCTGTGGTATAAAACAGGTCTTTACGCGTCTAATTGTCTTGTTTGCCATTTTCTTGTTTGAGAGGTCCTTGCGTTCAGAAAGGGAACCGATGTGGCTTAGTCAAAAATTGCAGGAATGGTTTGTTTTTAAAGGGTACAAAAAAAAAGGAACCGATGTGGATTGGTCAAAAAATTGTTGGGGTGGGTTGTTTTCAAAGGGGGTGGAGTCCGATAAAAAAAAAAAAGTTTCAACCAATCAGACTATCGGAGGGGTTGTTTTCAAATGGTATTGGTTGAGGTTTCGGCGGGAGTATTCCCTTGAAGGTTATTGGTTGAAACTGAAGCGGGGGAGGTCCTTTCGTACTCCGTCGGGGGTGTGGTCTCAAAGCCCAACCTTCTTCTCGTTGTCACCATACATTTCCAATTCCGACTGCTTCGAAACAAGACGTCTATCTTCTCCTTCATTCCCCCATACACTCTCGCCATGCCGCTATGGGCACGACCACCACCGGTGTAAACACCCCGCATTCGGAGTTGAAAGACTCCAGGGAAAAGACGTCTGGCTCGGTCAACTGGGGCGTATAGGAACCGCTGATTTTAGGAGCACGGAGACTGGCGCGGAAAAACCAACGACCTGAGGCCGAAGATTTCGTCTCCCAAGTAGCGCTAAACAGAATTCTTCTCTCACTCAACTCATCCATCGTCGGGTAAGTAAACAAGCTTCCTTTTACCCGTTTTTCCATCGGAGAAGGATCATGCCAAAGGACATCGGGCATTGTCAGACTTAACACATCCCAATCCACGGTTGATAGCGAAGAAGCAATCGAAAAAGGGCTTTCGTCTCTTCTCTCTTTCAGCTGAAACAAGCAAATATCTCCTGTCTGATATTTGAAAACATATCCAAAAGATCCAACCATTCCGTAAGCATCCAAGCACCATTTCTCACGCAAAGACTCGGTTGGAGGAATTTGAGTGCGTTTCAAAAAAACTCTACTTTTGCGAGGAGCGGCCAGGTAAGTTTTATTATTTTTATAAATCGAAACTGGCGTTTCACTAATCACGGCTGCTGAAACAAAGGGCTTCTCCATCTTTTCCATTTCCTCTTGGCGCTCGTACTAACAAATACTTTGTTATAACCAAACCCATTCACATATATATGTTTGTGTGTGTGTGTGCGTGTGTGTGTGAAAATGAGAGCACATGCTGTTTATTACGCGTGTGATTTTTGAACATTTTGACGACTTTTGACCACTTTTCCAACTTTTCTCCACCACTCCTCCCACGACTGCGGGACTCGTGGGACTCCTCATACCCCCCTTCCTCTGACCTTTCCATAACCCCACCACCTCTTCTAGGGTCATCAATCATTTCTGACACAAGGTGTATTCCCCCCTCCTCCCCCTCCCTCTGACCTTTCCATAACCCCACGCCCCTTTGACCTTTTGACCCCAAGGTCATTAATCATTTTTGACAGCTAGGTCATTAATCATTTTTGACAGCTAGGTCGTAAATCATTTTTGACAGCTAGGTCGTAAATCATTTTTGACAGCTAGGTCGTAAATCATTTTTGACATAAGGTAGGGACTTGATGTTTTTTCACATCATATATTCAACAATCACTTTAACACACTTTAAGAGCTCATAGTCTCAAGAAGGTATTACTCTCAGGTACCTTAAAGTCTCTCTGCACCAAAGTTGGCTGACTTAAAGTGTAATAACTCTAGTACAGCCGGTTGTTGTCTGAGTCTCTGAGGTCGTTGTCTCACAGGGTCAGTTTCACCTTCGTTTGCAGCTGGGATGTCAATCTCAGGCTCATCATCATCTTAAAGTGGGAATATTTGTTCCACACACAAGACGAAACATACGGCCATACAATCATTGCCATCTGCTTACAACAAGGGCAACCAGAGCTGTTGTGACAGTAGGAAAATGGTATGGGGTAACTCCAGGATGACAGGTGATCTTGGAACTGCGTGCCCAACAAAGAACGTCAGAGCAAAGCCTCTGAACTACAAACATGCAAACCCAATGGGCAGCATTCTGGAGGGGAGAAGTCCTAAGGGGGCATCAACCACAAGGATCCCCAAGTCCCACTGAAGAGCACCAATGATTTAGGATTGGGGAATGATATTCTCCTGGTGGATATCCTACAAGGCAGAGGAGTACTGCCTGGAGAGGGCGTCCAGCTTGTCGTTCTGAGAGCCCGGTCAGAAGGTCATGGGAAAGTACTTATCCCCATCATGAATCCGAACAGGATGGTAACGATGCAGAGGTCCAGAGTGAAGGGAGTTTAAAACAGACTCATTCAACCGTAATGGATTATTTTTTTCAACTAATATGGTGGCTGCAGGATTAGGTCTCTGCTTTTTGCAGATGATGTGGTCCTGATGGCTTCATCTGGCCTAGATCTTCAGCTCTCACTGGATCGGTTCGCAGCCGAGTGTGAAGCGACTGGGATGGGATTCAGCACCTCCAAGTTCGAGTCCATGGTTTTCGCCCGGAAAAGTGTGAAGTGCCATCTACGGGTTGGGGAGGAGATCTTGCTCCAAGTGGAGGAGTTCAAGTACCTCGGAGTCTTGTTCACGAGTGAGGGAAGAGTGGATCGTGAGATCGACAGGCGGATCGGTGCGGCATCTTCAGTAATGCGGACGCTGTATCGATTCGTTGTGGTGAAGAAGGAGCTGAGCCAGAAGGCAAAGCTCTCGATTTACCGGTCGATCTACGTTCCCATCCTCACCTATGGTCATGAGCTTTGGGTCATGACCGAAAGGACAAGATCACGAGTACAAGCGGCTGAAATTAGTTTCCTCCGCCGGGTGGCGGGGCTCTCCCTTAGAGATAGGGTGAGAAGCTCTGTCATCCGGGGGGAGCTCAAAGTAAAGCCGCTGCTCCTCCACATCGAGAAGAGCCAGATGAGGTGGTTCGGGCATCTGGTCAGGATGCCACCCGAACGCCTCCCTCGGGAGGTGTTTCGGGCACGTCCGACCGGTAGGAGGCCACGGGGAAGACCCAGGACATGTTGGGAAGACTATCTCTCCCGGCTGGCCTGGGAACGCCTCGGGATCCCCTGGGAGGAGCTGGACAAAGTGGCTGGGGAGAGGGAAGTCTGGGCTTCCCTGCTTAGGCTGCTGCCCCCGCGACCCGACCTCGGATAAGCGGAAGAAGATGGATGGATGGATGGATGGATGGATGGAATATCAATAAGAGCAGGATAGTCTAGGCAACACATAGAAATGCGTCTTTTCTCTCCATGGAAACAAAACTAAACAGCCAGCAACAGTTAAGACAAGGGCCGAATAATAGGGGTGGACAATACTAGGAATTTTTATATCGATCCAATACTAGGTTAAAACCAATACTGATACTTTGACTTGAAATGTCATAATCATTTAATCATTTTGTGAATTTTCCTCTTATCGGTTATGACTGTAACACAAGAAAAATATTTGAGCCTAATAAAATATTTTCATAACTACAAGCAACTATAAAAAACAAAGTATTCATATAAATTGTATTTTAAACATGTCCTTAATAGATTTAAGACAATCATTTTTAGAGCAAAGGAGTGATTGAGAAAGGTAGAAATGCAAAAGATGCTGTGCTCGCATGAACTCTGAGGAAAAACAAGCAATTTGCTCAACCAACAGATGAGAAACTAAAACTTAAATATCGATCCCATCACACTAGTATTCATTATTCTCTGGTAAACATTGTGTCTGCGCGAGGAAGGTAGCACTCTAAGGAGATCAATGCTACGATTTTGTAAGCTGGTGTGGAGGAAGAAACAGGGCTCTGTCCTTACTGAAACCCTCCGTAAAACACGGTAGACAGTGGGGACTAAATAAAGATTGTGTCAAGAGAGCCAGGTAAGGCCTTTATGATGCATCGTTTGTGTTTTATGATGTATGTTTGGAGCATTTGGACGTTGCTGTGCGTTTGTCCCTGTCAGTCATGTTGAGATTGCTGACTTTACAGCTACGTTGGACTTCTTATCTGACATACATTGTACTTACAATCATCATTTTGCCAATAACTCCATCAGCAAAGCTGATTCACTTACTATCAATGCATTATTGGTGTGAAGTTCATCATAGAGGGCTTAGTCAATATGGACATTTGTGAGGATAAAAATTTCCAACAGTCAGCGCTCGTTAGTAAATATTGAGATTATATAGTAGTAAAGCGTAATATTTGAAGTGTGTAGGAAAACATTAAAGAGGTTAATGAACTTATAAGTAGTTTGTTTAAGCCAACAGCTGATCCTGCAGGTGTGGTTCCATCCTTAGGTATCGTGTCTCTTGTATCGCTGGCCTTGCTGTCCTACGAGCGCTACAGCACACTGCTGGTCTACAACAAACAGACGTTCGACTACAGGAAGCCTCTGCTTGCAGTAGGCGGGGCTTGGCTGTACTCTTTGGCCTGGACATTTCCCCCCCTGCTGGGCTGGAGCAGCTACGGGCCTGAGGGAACCGGAACCAGCTGCTCCGTCGCTTGGACTGAGCCCACGTCTCGCTCGCACTCCTACATCATCTGTCTGTTCATCTTCTGCTTGGGCGTGCCTGTCCTGAGCATGGTGTACTGCTACAGCCGTCTGCTGCACGCCGTCAAACAGGTGGGTTGCCTGCGGCCAATCAAAAGACACGGATGAGATTTAATCTGAAATCGAAAAATATTCTAATACGTTCAATAATTCTTTATTCAAATATTACCGTATTTTTTTTAACTATTAGGCGCACTTAAAATTATTTTAATTTTCTAAAATATCGTCAGTGCGCCTTATAAACCGGTGCACCTAATGTATGGAATAATTCTGGTTGTGCTTACCGAACTCAAAGCTATTTTATTTTGTACATAGTGTAATGATAAGTGTGACCAGTAGATGGCAGTCACACATAAGAGACACGTGTAGAATGCAAGATGAGGCCAGTAAACAACACCAAAACTTTGAATGTTCCATTGAAGATATAGAACATTACACACGGCGCTCAAAAATCTGTCAAAATGTTTTAGTACGACTTTGGTAAGCTATGAAGCTGCACCGCTTGATGGATTGTCGGAGCATTATGGCTACTCTATTCAGGCGTACTGTGCTTCAACATACGGGTATTATTATTATGGTGTGTGTCTATAAGGACCGCAAAATGGCACCTTTTAGCAGACATTTTATCCGGCGTTTTGTTTCGCAATCTAATGCAAAACCAACTTTTCTTACCTTCAGATGCCTGCTGATCTGTATAAGTCCTGAAAATTTGTGCGCATGTCCGCTATTGTAGTCCGTTCCACCACTGTAGTCGATAAGCTTCTTTTTCACAATCTTCTTGTAATGGGACATTCATCCTCCGCTGTTTCCATTTCTAATATAAAGTAGAGTAAAGTTCTAACTTATATCTGTCAGTAGACTCACTATGGAAGTGCTAAAAACTACCAGTATAGTGGGTTTACATAATTCACCCACGGAACTTTAGTTATTAGAGAGTTCCGGTCAGACGGTTTTTCATGGGACACATTTCCGGCGTTGTTGTTGCACGAGTGAGCCACGGATGAGGAGATGCTGCTCCGTTACTGATTTAGGTAAAGTCTGAATGTCATTAAAACAGTTAGCTCCATCTCTTGACACTTCTTCCACTCCCGTCCTTGCACGCCACACCGCTACAACAAAGATGACGGGGAGAAGACGCTGTCAAAGGTGAGCCACGTAAATAAGACTGCCCACAAAACGGTGCATCCTGAAGCAACGGTCAGAAAGCATCTTGAAGATTGTCTGTAAAACATAATCTATGCAACATTTTGACCGAATACCACCATTACATGTTATGTAGACCACAAGGAAGTGTTTTCTATTTAGAAAAAAATCATAATAATATGATTCCTTTAATGCGCCTTATAATCCGGTGCACCTTTTGTATGAAAATAGACCTGAATAGACTCGCTCATCGGCAGTGTGCCTTATAATTGGGCGGCATCGCGTAGTGGGTAGAGCAACCGTGCCAGAAACCTGAGGGTTGCAGGTTCGCTCCCCGCCTCTTACCATCCAAAAATCGCTGCCGTTGTGTCCGTGGGCGGGACACTTCACCCTTTGCCCCCGGTGCCACTCACACCGGTGAATTGAATGATGAATGTTGGTGGTGGTCGGAGGGGCCGTTGGCGCAAATTGCAGCCACGCTTCCGTCAGTCTACCCCAGGGCAGCTGTGGCTATGAAAGTAGCTTACCACCACCAGGTGTGAATGAATGATGGGTTCTACATGTAAAGCGACTTTGGGTACTTAGAAAAGCGCTGTATAAATCCCAGTTATTATTATTATTATAATCCTGGGCGCAATATTGTCCGAAAAATACGGTAATTAAAGTTCCCTCTAAAATGTTACATATCCGTAATATGAATACAAATATAGTGAAATTAATACATAAAAAATGAATATTTATAAGATTTACTTGGAATATATTCATTTATTTATAGATGATAAATTAAACACTTTTAACATATATTTCAAATATGTGTGTGTATTTGTCCACTTCAGGAGCACCTTTGAAATTAGAAATTGTATAAAAAAAAAATAGTCGGATTAGTCAGCATAATTCTTCGTTTGTTTTAAAAGCAAGTAAGATTTTTAGCTCTGTTAACTAGCATACAAGTGTAAAAAAAAGTTGAGCATCAGGACAGACATGTTTGTTCCTCTGTTGCAAAGTCAAAAGTCAAAGACAAAGCAAAACAACAATTAGATGCTCACTAAACTGAAGTGATAAGATTGTACGATTATGGTTTCTTGATCATTTTGCTTAGATTAAATTAAAATAGATTAGGGAAGCCTTTAAAAGCAGGAAATTGAGGCCGACGTGTGGTTGACCAAAGAACATACAGTACGTGCAAACAACGACATTTGGTGTGTTTTCAGGTGGGGAGAATTCGACACACCGCGGCAAGACGACGTGAGTTCCACATCCTGTTCATGGTTGTAGTCACGGTGGGGTGCTTCCTCCTCTGCTGGATGCCTTATGGCGTTGTCGCTATGATAGCCACGTTCGGCCAGCCGGGTCTCATCAGCCCGGTGGCGAGTGTGGTGCCTTCCATCCTTGCCAAGAGCAGCACTGTCTTCAACCCAGTCATTTACATCCTGATGAACAAGCAGGTGAGGCGTTACTAAGTACTGTAGTTGCACTGCAAACATCAACATTTACTGCCATTAATAGCCTTAGCATAGCGTCCAGCTTAGTTTACCTGCCATCATCATCGACTAGATTTCGCTTTCTTTGTCCGTCCTAGTTCTACCGCTGCTTCCTGACCCTGTTCCACTTCCGGCACCACATGACAGAGAACGTACACTCTGTCCCATCCAGAACAACCGTGGTCCATCTTAACCGTTTGATCGGGGACAACAGCCCTCTCCCAGCTGCCAATGCTGCCAAAACCTTAGCCAAATACTGTGACACAGAGGGCACCTGTGCCATCATGACAGAAAAAACTGAACCTTCTGACAACCTGACTACTTGACAATGAAACCGCCTGACAATGTAACTACTTGACTATCAGTGACGTGTGCATACTGTATGTTCACAATATTTATTTAAATTTAACTTAAAATTAATATACTCTAATCAATGTTAATACAGGTTGTTTGATAGAAGAAGAACAAGAAAAATAAGAGATTAGTTTTGTCAGAAACTTGTTTCGAGTTATTGGCAGACCCCAGGATGCAGAGACAGGGTAAGGTACAATGATAATTTAATAAATGCAAACGATAACTTGTACAGCTAGGAAGTGCCCAAAAAGATCAACACTTATCGAAGTAGAAACAAACAATGATGATCCAGCTGTGCCCAAACTGTCATGAAGGATAATGACAAATTTACTTTTATTAAGGGGTTTTGTGTAAGGGTTGTGTATTTCAATAAAATTAGAAAAAAATTAACTCTGGCTCCTTCTAAAAAAAGAGATGTTGGCAACAAGCACCTTTTAGCTTACGTACGCCCCTGTGACTCATTGTGACTCGGAGTACTACAGCTCCTCAGTAAGATTTGTCTGTATTTTAGAGTCCGATTAGCAAGGATTAAGATGTCACATTTTTACTTTTTTTTGTTCAGTTTGGCAGGAAAATGAAACGTCTCCTTCAGGCTGAAAACCACTACACTTTGATGTAAGTGTTTGGTGTCTCCGGATGAGGACTTCTTCAAACTAAGAAGCACATTTGATTGTGATTGTGAATAAATCAAAAACATTTTTCTTGTCAAGTTAATCTGATGTGCTTGTAAAAACTGGAATAAATCTCTTTTTCGTTGTTAATTCTGAATATTCTACTCAAGTACTCATCATGATAGTTTTATCTACAGAACTGTCCATGATTATTATCATTACAGTTCTTTATATCTATCCATCCATCCATTGCTGGAGCCTATCTCAGCTGCATTTGGGCGGAAGGCGGGGTACACCCTGGACATGTCGCCACCTCATCGCAGGGCCAACACAGATAGACAGACAACATTCACACTCACATTCACACACTAGGGCCAATTTAGTGTTGCCAATCAACCTATCTCCAGGTGCATGTCTTTGGAGGTGGGAGGAAGCCGGAGTACCCAGAGGGAACCCACGCAGTCACGGGTAGAACATGCAAACTCCACACAGAAAGACCCCGAGCCCGGGGATCGAACCCAGGACATTACAGTTTGTTATATTATCTATGTAAATATGGATTTTTGTGTGTGCTAAATTCTGTACTAAAATCTAATAAGCAGTGCTGAGGGGGTGCCAGCAAGTGCTGCCGCTCCTCCTACTGCAAAGTGCGGCCCAGTCTTCCTGTCCGGCTGCAGGGAGTCTCTGGGCCCCTCAGGGTAGGGCGTCCCGTCTTTCTGCCCGTGTGGGGTGTGATCTCTCGCTGGCTTGGGGGCTGGCTGTCCCCTGCTTCCCAGGTACCTTGTCCTCTGCTGGGCGCGTCTGTCTATGGCCTGCTGATGGTCCTGCCGGGCGGCATGTTTGACCCTGGTCTGGGGGTCCTGTCGCTGGCCGGCCTGACTGCATGGGGCCGGTGGTCCCTGGTTCCCTGCGCAGCACAACTGCTGTTTTGGGTTGGGCTCCTTGAGTGGCTGGGGCCGTACTTTGGATCCCGCACACACTGGGAGACAAATATATTGTACATACAAACACACATTCATACACACATTCACACAATTGTTCATACATATATACTTACATACGTACATTCATTCATACATACATACGCGCACTCATTGGTACTTACCCACAAACAGAGGTACACACACTTCCACATACATACTCAAATACATTACATACATCCACACGCACATTCACCATAAAAACATACATATACACATTCTGTACATACACAAGCACATATGCATACATACACTCATGCATATAATCACGTTTCATCAAACATATATTAACGTTGTTCCCCTACGGTAAACTGGGTAAAATACGGCACACTGACAAAGCTTAAGCTATTGTTACTATACCAATCTACAAGGTTAATACAGTTCACTTCTCTTTCTTCCCCTCCATTTATCTGTATCTTTTGTAATTCAAGTTATCATTACATATATCTATTATTGCATTTGAAACAACTGTATTGTTGATAATAGAGGTAATTATTTGTCACAGACTCGCATGGCTGCGGTAGGATGACGTGCAGGTAAGACAAGTATTTCATAATATTTATAACAGGATGAGCAGTCATGCACACAGCATGGAGCTATAAGTCAGTAACCGAAACAATCCTTGAGCCCTGACGAACAGGCAATGTAGGCATTAATAGAAGCCAGCAGATTGATAACCACTACCAGTGTGGCCAGGCTGCCAATCAGCAGCAGGTGAGGGGAAATAGCGCTCAGGGAGACATGCAGGAAAAGGAACCAAATATAAGAGCGCTACACAGGAAATAAACACAAACTAAGGAAACATAACAAGACGTGATGTGACAGATTGTCACATTATTATTATTATTCATTGTCAATAGTTTTTTTCTATTGGTATTTTCTCTTTTCGTACCTCATTTTGTAAGTTATTTACAATTTTTCTCAGGTGCTTTCTGACTTCTCCTAAAGATCATTCAGTTGGCGCGTCTGCCATCGTGCACTGAGATTTGTGGCATCAGTTGCTTCATCAAACTTCTAGGCCGTAATTAGTGGCCTGTGCTAACTGGAATGGGCCTAACCAGCATGGTTAGCTCTAGTCGTGGCAGTATTGTTTCCTCGAGACCCAGCATCCTGTAGAGGCTGGAGGTGGCACTTGTTCTTTTGGGGACTTATAGTAGACAGTCTTGTACCTTTTGTGCCAAAAATACTTATGGCTGATGTTAGCATCCAAGTCTTGCAGTGCTTTCAGGGTTACTAAATCAAAAGTCGGAGTTGTTGTGAACTGGACTCATAGTCAGGTCAGGTCAGTAAAGTCCTGTTGCACAGAATGAGCAGAATAAAATCAACATGTAGAAAACAGACGCGATGCCCCGTTCATCGTCAGGTCTGAGCGAATATTGTTGTCTGGCTGGTCTGTAGTCAGATTGTGATTTTGACTGGGTTTCAATTTTTAAGCAAACCAAGGTCATATTTATGAGATGCCCACAGGTGGGCCAGCACCGTAGTCAACAGTGGGAAGATGTTGGCAGGAGCAGTCACTTGAGCCAGCACCATGTGGTCTGAGTCATGCAGAATGATGACCGTCTGGAAATCCTGAACTCCTGCCGCAAGGTCAGTTAGGTAATGGAGAGGAGCTGGATCGGTCAGTGGTGGCGGGTACAGTTGTTCGTTTGTAGGCATCGCAACACAAAAAGACCATTGTCCTTCCATTGTATGTTTGACGATTTGGCCAGCGAGATTTGTGGAAAATTAAAAGCTTTTTACAAGTCTTATAATGAAGCCAACACATGATGTAAGTGTTTGTATTAGCTATATCAGACTGCAAGCTCTAAGGCGGGTGTGGTATTTGGATTTGATGTTGTTCATGTTTGAGAATATCTGCTTGCAAAGGTATTTGTTTTGTATGCAACAGCCACCTGCCTGGCACCACGCCGTGCAGAAAGAAACATGTGTCGCAGGCTGACGGAAATCTTTGTTGACAGAAATGTTAAAATTCAACAATTATTCTACCCATTTTTACAACATTGGAAAACATCAGTAAAGCAGACACTTCTCAGAGGCTGAGATAAAGCCTGGAAATGACTGGCTTAGAATTACCAAAGGTATAGATGTGTGTCCATGTTAAAGGAAACGCCAGGCTGTCTTCTTCTTTTTTTTTTTTAATGCCTCGCAATCGAGTGACACACCCTCCCTGATTGACCGGTAGCTCCCCCTGATGTAACTGCGTCACAGGCCACACAACTACAGTGCGTTCATGGACCCCCTCCCCAAAGTAGTAGCACAAAAACGGTGCTCGATAAATAATTTTATCAATGAAGCATAAATAAAAACATATTAAAGAATGGGCTTTCTAACAAATAGGAAGGCTTGTGTCATGTTTGTCCTCCTATTGTAATTATATGAAAACAAAAAATATGTTTTTTCTCCCATTTTTTCCATTTTCATAAATTTCTGAAAAAGCTTCAGGGAGCCACTAGGGGGGTGCTAAAGAACCATCCATCCATCCATCCATTTTCTACCGCTTATTCCCTTCGGGGTCGCGGGGGGGCGCTGCAGCCTATCTCAGCTACAATCGGGCGGAAGGCGGGGTACACCCTGGACAAGTCGCCACCTCATCGCAGGGCCAACACAGATAGACAGACACCGCATAGCAAAAAAAAGATCAACTTGGTTTTTAATGCTGTGCTGAATTAATGAATTATTCTGCCTGCCAATATGGAGGATTATAAACTCAAGATCAAATATTTCTCTAAACTACACTTTCAGACAAAACAGGTGATTATACAGAGCACATTTTCACGGTGGATAGTGCGGGTACTTCAGATACAAATACAGTGAATAGGTAGGACTTCAAATGTACTTGAATTTTATCAAAACAAATAAATGGGACACATAAAACAACATCAAAAATATAATTGTCACTTTATTTTTCCCATAATGATCAAATGATTAGAGCATATGACTTTAGGTTAAAACAAGATAATCAAACCAATTGCATTTGGTGTTAAGGTCACAGGTATATACAAACAAGCACTTCCACTCACATTAATAAACCTGTAAATTTGTCAACTGAATTTGTGCTGACATCCTTTAGATATGACATAGTACTCCTCAAAATCGATACTTCGATCAACTATGAGAGCTTGCATTGTTTTTGTGTTTCTTGATATTTCGCTTTGCTTTTTCCCTTCCTCTCTCACTTGTGTCTTCTGAAGCCGATGGCACCTCTGTTTCTTCACTAGCTTCCTCACAACTGTCCATGGCATCCGCTGAGGGTTCTTGGTTAGCCTGCATACATGTGACCATTAACTGGCCAGAGTGTTGCTGGTCAAGAAGTTTTCCTTCTCGGACATCCATCAGCAGCCTGTGTGGAACTGATAAGATTTTGATGTGCTCAAAAAAAGTGTTTCGCGGTTGACTCTGACTGGCAGCAGCAGAGCGTTCAGATGTAATGAAGTTTTCAGGTGCAAAGTAAGAATCCACAAAAACTAAGTCGGTTGAGCATCTATTTCTCTTTAGACAGTTTGTCTTTTGACATGTTTTGCACATGATCTCAGACGTATCTGCTCTTACTTCCAGCTCATGTGTTGCAGGAAGATCTTGGTCTTCTTGACTTATTACACTTACTGGGAAAGACGGTTCCTCATAGGTGTTCTTTTTCATCTCAGATGGTGTTGAGAAAGTGAGCTGCTGGTTTATCGCAGGATCTTTCCAATGATAAATGTCATACGCCAACGTTGTGTGCTGAAGAAGTTGTCCTATGAGTTCTTTAATGGATGAACTATGTTTGTTGTATTCTTCTAAACAGTTGGGTTTTCTTTCTTCCTCACGAGTTTCCATGCACTTTTCATCTTTGTGTCGTTGTGACAAAGCTGAGGTGACATGATGGGTTTTCTGCAGGTACTTTGAGCTCCTGGATAGGACAGTCCTGTGTCTTAAGATCGCGTCCCTGCCAAGTTGAGGTTTAGTGAGTCTTGTGTTTTGCAATTTTCTAACTGAAGTCCTCCAAACATATGAGAGGTAGTGTTGATGTTCTGTGTGGCCTTCAAACTGATGTTTGGAGCGACTGGCTTCCTCTGGTGACTCCGGTAATGTCCACTCATGCTCAGTGTTGTCACTCTGCTTTTTGAATGTTCTGTTTGTGGGTAGAACATCACGTCTATTCAGTCCAGAGAGTGATTTCCCCAAATGACCATTTGCTCTTGTCTTGTTATCGATTTTTCTTCCTGCACTGCCTTTTTTTCTTGTCATTTTTTTACTATCATTTGGAGCTTGGGTGCGGTTGCTGGCGGAGATGAAGCCAAGGGACTGTTTGTTTTGATGAATCTGACAGCGGCGGGATGTTTTGTCTCCAGTGTTCCCTGTAAGAATATGAAGAATACATTGGAGCACATAGCACGGACTAGTAGCGAGTGAAGGAGCAGAGGGAATCAACCTGGATGCTCAGCAAAAAGCGAGTGAAGTTCTCCAAAAATTCCTCCATTAGGTTAATTGGAATTAACCATGACCATTTCATGGTCATATTCATATATTAACAATGTCATTGACTCAATCATCATCTGTATTGTCTGTCAGTAGACTCGTACCTAACATTGTCTGTCTGCTGCTAGGAGCGACCATCGCTAATTGCGAAGCAGAGCTGGTGCTGACCTGATCCTCAGCCTCAGCCAATCCCGTCCCCCTACTGACCGTGACCCCAGGGGGAATGACATATGTGTGTCTCTGTTTGGAAAATGATCAGAAATTAATGATTGATCAGTGAATTGAGCACTTAACCTTACAAACTGTTAAATGAGACCAGTTCTTTTTTTTTCCAATACAAAGTTGCAGGTCATATGACGCAATGACTCCATTGAGCGGCTTCTTCTGTACCTTGAGAGCATCTCGGAGGTTGATCACCTCAAGTCTAAGCTTGTCTTTCTCCATCCGAATGATGTCGTAGAGTTCCTTTTCACGCTCCAATGCCTGACGTGAAAGACGAGTGGTCGGAAGGGATAAGAGATAGGGCAGGTTATTAATAAAACATTCAGTATTAATTTAAATCTGCATATAGGAGGTCCTCAAGTTAATTTTACGTGTTAAAACATTTTGTGGTTATGACGCGCTCCCATAAATTATCAATGCTAAACATAGAGAAAAGGGAACTAATTACTTAATTTGTAATGTGTCACCACACTGAAGAAGCACAATGCCCCTTTATATTTAACTTCATCTTGTATCTTAACTTTATGATGTTTTTAATTGTGAGGCAGACTCCTCTGAAGACAATGCGTCAAAGATAATTATAGTGAAGTGAAATTAAACAATAGACAAATACTTCAAAAGTTTAGAGATCAACTTTGGTTGTTTACTGTTCAAATATTGTGACCATCTGCTTAGTGGTCTCATTAATGACCCTTTTTGTTTCTCTCTTTCAGTGTGCAAGACAACCACAGGAATACAACTAAAGAGTTGTTCCATTTTCATTTCAATGACCCTCTTACCACATGACTACAACCCCATCAAATCAGGTGCATTATGCCAAGTTAATCACACCTGTGGGTGTGTGCCACACTGAGTGAGGCGCGCACACACGCTCACCCGCTTCCGATCCTCCTGGTCATGGATTTTGTGCCATTGGTGAATGAACCATCTTCTCGTGGGCAAGGCCAACTTAACCTTATGGGGGACCCTTGTGTTTTGTCCCAGGTAAGCCCGTGCATTAAGGCGGCCTTGCTTGTGGGTAAATGCTAGAATGGGCTGCTGGTTTTTCCTGAATTGGATCGGTGCCCATGCCGCCAGGGCCACGCCCTTTTGCTTATGTATGGTGATTTTGTAGCATGGCTCCATAATTTCCTGTGCCTGGCCGGCCTAGTTCACAGCCTTTCACTCAGCACTCAGTGTATTGAAAAGTGGATGCGATTTCACAGGTCGGTCCAACATTTGCACTCCTTGCTGCGATTTGTTTTCCCCTTCTGAGAAGTTTTCACCACCCTCACTACAAGGGCAGAGCAGTGTTAATCTTGACAGCAGTTTTTCATTTAGTTTTAGTCATAGTCTTTTGACAAAAATGTATTTTAGTTTTAGTCATTTCAATTGATGTAGTTGTGTTCTAGTTTAGTAGACTAAGTTTCCACTTATTAACAGGCAGGACAGCCAATCATCAACTATATGGACTTATGAAGAGTACAATATGACTGACTTAGTAGTAATTTAGATATCTTTTAGCTATAAGTTCCCACTTACATCAAAACGCCACTTATATTGCAGAGTCAAAACAGAACTCGTGTGCAGATCGAGGACCTCCTGTACTTGTTATTATTTTATCAGGTCATACTGTAATCTTCTTTTCCTTCCACTGCAAAGCTTCCTGCAGGTCAAACACCTCCTGAGAGCTGACATCAGCTTGTGCTCGTAAGTGTGACGCTTCCTGGTTTCATGAAAGGAAGAGAGAAGAAAAGTCACAGTATGTTTGTTTTAAGTCAACATGCTGCGCCACATGACTGCGTTATACCAAGGTCACGTGATTCCTGAGCATAGGATTACTGTGAGCACGATTTGTATGGGATGGAATTGTTTATGTGTTGGACGGATTATCAGAAGTTATTTGGTCAGTCTCATCTTTTTCATCTCCCTAAACTGGAACTAAAGAACCCTGTGAAGCTTGTGCTCACGCTTGTACACCTGCAAACACATGAGATGAATTTGAAACGTTTTCTGACCGACCAACCGACCGACTGATATCTATCTGCCCGTCTGTCTTTCTGTTCTATCTGTCAAGGGGTGTTTTAAAATAGTCGACTATCACCCTCACAGTCGAAATGCCGGATATTGAACCCCTGCCCCCTTTCCCAATTTGAGTACAGCGAGTGTGTTGGGACAATGTTCTGAGATGGAACCTGCCGCCACCAGAGCTCGCTGTGCTACAACGCGCCTCAGCTGGACCAAAGCCCTCCGCTGGCATCACTGGCACTCGCCGGATTTTCCGCTTCGGCACAGAGGTGTAACTTTGATGATTTTGCTCGGGCCGGAGTCCTCCCTCAACAAACACTGATATTACCTTAGGTTCACCTACGAAAACCAAGTTTTACTTCTCAGTGCTCCAGGAAAATCTACCAAATCAGATTTGACTATAAAAATCTTTAGTTGAAGACAGCCCTACTACTTATCGTCTGCCTAACTACATACCTTTGTGAGCTCATCGCAGTGCTGTCGCGCTTCCCACAGCAGTTCCTCCATGTCCCTTAGGTCCTCCTGCAGCGTTTCCACCTGATATATTAAAGTTGACTTCTGGTTGTACAGCTGACCAATGCAAGCAGTGGCTTTTTGATACTTCTGCTCCGTCTCCGCCAGACAGTCCTGACACATTGAATAAGCAATCACACAGAGAAATGACTTGTTTGCATCTTAAAATACTTTCTTTTGAGACCCTTGACCAGCATGTTGTAGACGGATAGGAAAGTGATCTCATCCAGCTCATCTCTAATGATAGAAAAAAATCAACTTTAAGTCCTTACTACCCTCCTTCACATTGTCGCCTCTACTCGCCCTAATTCAGGTGATCAACCTGTCAGGAAATTCATTTTGCAATCCACCTCTTTTGGAGCACAGGATTCACGTGACCACACAGTATGGGCCACTTCACCTGAAATGGCCGTGTAACGATCACTGTCCTCATCACTGTTTGGTGCATACCTTAGTCTTAAGGTCATGGTTGGGGTTCATTTTTGGGTACACTATGAGATCCATCCATCCATCTATTTTCTACCGCTTGTCCCTTTCGGGGTCGCGGGGGTTGCTGGAGCCTATCTCAGCTGCATTCGGGCGGAAGGCGGGGTACACCCTGGACAAGTCGCCACCTCATCACAGGGCCAACACAGATAGACAGAAAACATTCACACTCACATTCTCACACTAGGGCCAATTTAGTGTTGCCAATCAACCTATCCCCAGGTGCATGTTTTTGGTGGTGTGAGGAAGCCGGAGTACCCGGAAGGAACCCACGCAGTCACGGGGAGAACATGCAAACTCCACACAGAAAAATCCCAAGCCCGTAATTGAACTCAGGTCCTTTGTATTGTGAGGCACTTGCACTAATCCCTGTGCCACTATGAGATTAAAATGCAAAAACATAAAATTGTGTATTTTTTATGTAAACAGCTTGAATGTTGTCGTTTTTAAATGACTGCTAGTGTAACGAAGGCCAACCAGTGTGGCTGTGGCAGAGTACGTTGTTAAAATTCATTACCTGATGCCCAAAGAGTTTGCCCTGGACATCGATGCCTAGCGCTCTCTCAACATTATTCAGCTAACCCATGTTTGAGCCCCTGGCAGGGAAGCAGTAGCTTGGCCAGGCGGATTACACAAGCTATTGTTTTGTTGCGCTGTTCTCCATCCCTACTGAAAAATACGACACACTGCTTTCATCTTATCTAATTGTCTTTGTTTATGTATTTCACTGGAAGTCTTCCTAAGCAGCATACCTTGGAACAGGGTTTTCAAGCTTTGGATTCTCCCCGCTAGCTAAACAATGGACTGTGTTTGTTTACCATAAACACTTCCTGTCTCTCACTTGTAATGTGTACCGTGTGATATATAGAGAGGTGCGTATGTTAACTCGCTACATTTACTTTGTTTTATTTACTTAAATAACTTTTTAGACACATTGTACTTGTCATAGTAGTTTTAATGCGACATACTTTTATCTTTACTTTTTGTGAAGAACAAATGCTATGTTTACTACCTTACATTGAATTTCATCCTAATTACTACATTTATCTCATTTATTCATTACTTCTTGCAACTACATTTATTTTAGTTTAGGCTTATCAGAAACACTTCTTTCAGCCGGTGCTGTCCCATGACTCCATTTCACCAGTCAAACGGAGCCTGGCATATACATGACTGTACTCAAACATATTGCCACTGTAAACAAGAGACACACAGTTGTACCTCAACCTATGGGTTATGAGTTATACTTGTATAGCGCTTTTCTACCTTCAAGGTACTCAAAGTGCTTTGACACTATTTCCATATTCACCCATTCACACACACATTCACACACTGATGGCGGGAGCTGCCATGCAAGACCCTAACCACGACCCATCAGGAGCAAGGATGAAGTGTCTTGCTCAAGGACTAGGTTGGTAGAAGGTGGAGTTTGAACCAGGAACCCTCAGGTTGCTAGCACGGCCACTCTCCCAACCACGCCTATGAACACATCGCGCTCCACAACCAAGCTCGTAACTTGGAATACTTACAGCCCCACCCATTGAAATGAATTGCAATCAATTTAATCTGTGCTTGGCCCTCCCAGAAAAGCACAATTTTAACAAAACAATAGTAATACAAACTACGGTACAGTAGTTCTATGAATGTAACAATGTAGGTAGATAATGGAAAATAACCAAGGCCAGCAATCTCATGAACACTTCCCCAGTGTTTTGTAATACAGTAATATTAATTCAAAGCTTTTATATTTTCCAGCAAACTGAAGAGGACTGAGAAATATTTTTAATCCCTTGTTCTGTTTGCCGCCTTCCCGTTTCATTGGATCCAACATTACAAAAAAACAAGTTACCAACGAGGGAAGGATATTCGCAGCGAGCAATTGCGTTAATAAATAAGATTTTACTAGTTATGCTATCTCTCATACTCTCTGTTGTGGGAGAGAATAAATGTATGTGCTGGGAAAGTTACGAGGTGGGAGAGAGGACACGGCAGAGATAAATAAAAAAAAACACACACCCATAGCAGCTTCAGGCAGCAAAAGGTTGTCCGCAGAAAGGCTGTGGAAGCTGGACTGCTGCTAAAGGTTTGATTTCCAATGGTTGGAAAACAAAGTTATCTTTTTCTCTAGTTCTATAAGCTAGTGCAAGCAAGTTATACTGGATGTTTAGGGAAGGATCTTATGGTGTTAACTGTGTCATTAGCTATGCCACTTATCAGCTTGGTGGCTCGTAACTTGAACTATGTTTGCGATTTAACGCATAACAAAAGTTGTAGTTGTATCTCAGGCAATGAAAATAACCACAGCGACTCACAGTCAGATGAGGTAGCACATCTCTTCAATCAATGTTTACCTCACAAACTACAAAAAAGAACAGCTGTATCTGCTGTAGCTGCATTTCATTGAACATTGGCAGACAATCGATCTGTAACTGAATGAATGAGTAAAATGTTGGTACCATCATCTGCCTGATTGATAACTCCATCTCCAGAGAGACTGACGTGTCACTGCTTCCTCTGCGAGATGAGGCTCCGCCCAGTGAAGCAAGCATCACTGCAGACATGTTCGGCACTGTCCTGGATCCCTGAAAACAAAACACAAATACTAACCATTCCTACATTTTCCAGTTTTCAGTCAAATGAGTAAAAGCACAGAAAAAAATGTTGACTTACTTTGTTTATCCCCTCTTTCCAGTTTCTCCTCCACCTCAAAACACACAAATCATGATTTGGGAGGCAGTGTCAGGCTGTAGAGCATATCTTCAAAAGACTGGAGGTTGGTGGTTCAAACCTATCTCCCTTGCATCCAAGTCACTAATGTTGTGTCCTTCGGAAATACACTTAACCCACCTTGCCTCCAGTGCAGCCCACACTGGTGTAGGAATGTGAATGAATGTTTAGTGGTGGTCGGAGACACAGAGGGCACAAATTGGCAGCCTAATTTACGTCAGTATTCCCTCGGGCAGATGCAGCTACAGATGTTGCTTACCACCATGAAGTATGAATGAGGAGTGAAAGAATAATGGGTTCTTGTGTGAAGTGCTTTGGTTCACTCCAAAAAAGGTGCTTAAAGGGGCTGTTTGCAACTTCCTCACAGTTTTCTGAGCAAAAAATTATAACAAAAACATAATTGGCTAATATGGTGAATTATACCGTGTACAATTTTCTTATATGATTGCGAACTAGAGTGTATTTGTATTTGGTCACACAATCTTTTGGAGGATTAGTCATTAAGGAAATTTGTCCTTAGATAGCTTTGGGTGCAGATGTCCATCACAGCCCGTCCAGAGAGTTTTTGATTGATTGAAACTTTTATTAGTAGATTGCACAGTGAAGTACATATTCCGTACAATTGACCACTAAATGGTAACACCCGAATAAGTTTTTCAACTTGTTTAAACTTAAATTGATTCATGATCAGTGGTGGCTCTGGCCTCCAGGACAATTGAAATCCTAAAGGAATGCAGGTTTGGATTTTAGGAGTGATAATAAAAACATTAGCAACATTTGGTGGGAAGGCTCTACAGGTAGAAGTAGAGGATAGGGGTCGGAGGTCACCCGACTCAAACTGATCAGAGGAAAGAGGTCAGGGAAAGATTGACTGGCCAAACAACAAACTGGGCTTTGTCCAGATTGGCCGGCTCCAAGGCTAGAGTTACAAAGAGTGGGGGTCTTCGTGTAAGGGGTATTTAGGCACAGTGGTCCGAGAGTACAGCAGAAGAGTAATCAGGCCCATACTCTTTCTCCTAGAAGCTGCAGTTCCAGTCTGAGGCTCGCTGAAACAAATAAAGCTTTTTGTTCGACGATTCCTCCTTGGCTCATCACCCATCACACAACCAACAAATATACAATACTACCTTGTGTTACCATTAGTGGTTTAACAGAACACATTGAACTTACAATTGGTTATATTTTTCCACACATAATTACTAAGTGATTACTTATGTAATAAAACATTAAATAGAATAATTGGTGTTTACGGCAGTCACTGTCACATCCACACGTACGTGCAAGGAGTGCCTGCTCACAATCAGAAGCAGACAAGAGAAGCAACAAACCATGTGCAGTCAGGTTGTTGTAATGACACAATATACATTCACTAGCTATCCAAATCCCTAACGCCCAAAGCTAATGCACGTGCACGTGTTACGTACGTAGTTACGTCAGTAGGTCCCAGAAGCCAAAGAGGGCAGGATATACTGTGTAAAATTCAAGATAGATAAATGTTGCACACAGCCCCTTTAATGAGTGAAATCCATTAATATTATTATTATAATTATCATCGTCAAAGCCCACCACCACTCCACCATACCGTCCAGTGTGAGTTGTCTTTTATAACAGTAAAAACTTACAGTGAAACTCACCACAGCACTCACACACGCTGAACTTGCTCTGGAGGACGCCAAGGAGCCCGAAGCCAGAAAAGGTGTTGTAGTCTGACGGCTGGATTAAGCAAAGAGGTACAGTATGTGTACAATGTGCTTGTACACATGGGTACATGAACGCAAAAGACAGAGGAAAGGATGAGCCATAAGTCTGCAAAAGTGGAAAGAAACTGGTACATTGTCTCACCTTCAGACTGTCTCCACTTCCCACAGATGTCCACTCTTTATCATCTGACAGATGCAATCACAAACACGAGCACATTGTAGTTTTAGTTAGCAAGTAAACCAACTGTCAGGATGATGCGGTCACATCTGAGCCGTCTGACGTAAGTGCATCTTTTTACAAAATTTCTCTCAAGAGCCTGTACGAAACTTGTTCAAGCTCGTATTTATTAGCCTGTTTCTGGGTCTCTCTATTGTATCAACAGCACAAGCATGTCACAGCACAAGTGGGCAAACTCTTCAGGTTGTTGTTGAAAAAAATATTCCAACTAAGAAAGAGAAAGTCTGAATAAATACAAAGAATTTGAGCATGTTAATAACCTATGCAGTAGTTTCCAAAATACATAGGTGGTCTACAGCTTAGTAAGGGAATCAAAAACCAGTTCTTGTTCAGAACCGGTTCTCAGTGTATCAATTTCTTGGATTGCTTGCCAATTTTTCAAACCATTCCCTTAACGATGCCAGTGGTTGGGATTGGGAATGACATTATACAGACAGCAAAATGGCGGCACCAGGGCGTAACAAACACTCTAAAGTCCAGCTGTATTTTAAAAGAAAATATTGCAACAATGCTACTTGTAATATTTGCAACATTACTATGTGATCAAGAGGACATACGAGCAATAAGCTGAAACATTTGAACATACAGCATGCAGTAACTACAATTAAAAGTCGCGTTTTTGAACCGCTCCGATCTTATCCCATCATCTACCATGAATATAACTTTTACTAACTCACCGCCTATAATGTTAGCACTATTATTTGTCCATTTTAAATTAATGCCTTCTCATTTTGATGAGCAAGACGGAAGACAGATTCTGACTGGCTCTGAGGAGTTCATATCTGCTTCCCCTTTCACTGTGGCAGGAAAGAGTACATGCAGGACAGACAAGCAGTGACTAAGTTTTGCGGTCAAAAGCTTGAACCCATTTGCCACAGTGCTCCTGATTTCCGGTGGGAAGACGTTCAATTGTAGTTGGAGAAAAACGGCATTTCCGTCAACCACATGATCTCTCAGTCATTTCCATTAAACAGGTGAAACTCATAAAATTAGGATGTCGCGTAAAAGTCTATTCATGCCAGCAAATCAACTTCAAGTGTGAAAAAAATAATATCTGATATTAGTTCATTACATGCAGAGTGAAATATGTCAAGCCGTTATTTGTTATAATGTCGATTGAGATCGGCCCCAGTCCACGAAAACATTTCAACATCTCACCCAAGTTAATTGGGCAAACATGCACGCACCCGCCTCTCCCCCAATCAACGCCTTCACCACTGTTTAATTCCTCCGGGGTTGTGGATGGCTGAGTAGCGCTTTATAGCGGCAGCCGGCCTCCAGGGCCCCAAATCCCCCCCCCCCCCTCTGTTGCGAGTTGTTGTGATTACATGTATCATGTTTATGTGTGCCATGCTATGTGAGGTTTTTTCCTCGGACTCAGTCTGGACCCCTACTGAGGATCCAGCCTTAGACTGATATTTTTTTTACTCTTCCCCCTTTCCCAATGTCACCTTTTTCCCATCTTTTTTAAGGAGCGCCGTAAGTGGCTGATCCGTTGGTGGTCCCGTCTTGTCCCCTTGTAACGTATGTCTGCTCTTAGTGGGACTGTGCCGAAAATGAAATTTCAGTTCTTATGTGTCTTGTACATGTTAAAGAATGGACAACAATAAAGCATCATGAATCTTGATTATCATGGCTTACTGTTTTTGAGGACCCCCATATTTTCTGAGATTTTCAATTCAAGGTTTTTATAAACTGTAAGCCATAAACATCAAAATTATATCAAAAAAGCCTTGAAATATCTTGAGTTGCATGTTATGTATATGATAGTTTCACCTTGTAAATCTAAACAAACCTTTGTAATATTTTGAGTTTCACCAGTTTATTTTCTAGGGAGATTACAAAAGATCCTCAAGTTTTGAAAATATTACTAAATGTTACATTCTTGAGTAATTTCAACACATATAATTTAGTTTGTTAAATTCTACAATCTAATATTTATTTATCGTCAAATGTTTTTTCTTTTTATGCCATATTTGCCACTTAAAACCTCACTGTTGGCTTTGTAAGGTCATGTTACCTCTAAACTAAACAACATTAATGTTAATCCACATTTGTGTTCTCTTTTGAATTGATAAGAGAATCGATAAGAAACCAAATCATTAAGCAGAATCAAAATGGAAAAATCGTATAAATTCCCATCCCTATCTGCAGCTGTCTTGCCAAAGGTGGCTTTCAATTTGAAACCTGTATACTTCCTCGCGTGCAAATTATTTACATTGCGCAATTGAAATAATCAGATCAGCCGGTGTGTCTCAAAAATCCTTAGCTACAAAGGATATATTTTCTTTGGCCATTCAATGCAAATTCACAGATTCAGAAGACAGGGTCTGAGGAAAAAATCAGAACAGG
Organism: Nerophis lumbriciformis; assembly: GCF_033978685.3. NCBI lineage: Eukaryota > Metazoa > Chordata > Actinopteri > Syngnathiformes > Syngnathidae > Nerophis > Nerophis lumbriciformis. Next base: position 29,116,169 of record NC_084548.2, on the reverse strand, counting down.
AGATGGCTCATCACTGCAAGTCGCGCCCATTGTACTCAGACAATCCCCTCTTATGACGTCTCACCTCCATGGACCCCAAAGTACTTCTGGCATGTCAGGTGATACATGTTTTTTGTTTTTTTTCTAATTTGGTGACTTTACCCATATTACAAAAGTCCCGTGAAAAACACTGTAGCCTACTATGGGGTACCGAATGTAAAAGTTCAGTCACAATATCCTAGCAGATAGATTTCTCACATTTTGTGGAATTGTCTCACATTTAACTCACTTTTCTCACATTTAACACACTTTTCTAATTTTTAGCTCATTTTCATCGCATGTAAGTCTAAATTAAAAGTTGACTCTAAATATTACATATAAATGTTAAATCTAAATCTAAATGTTAAATCTAAAACTAAATCTTAAATCTAAATATTACATCTGAAATGAGATATCTAAACCTAAATCCTAATTAAATCAATCTAAATGTTACATCTGAATGTAAATGTGAGTGCGAAATGTTAAATCTAAACCTACATGTTAAATCTAAATCCTAAATCTAAATGTTAAATCTAAACCTAAATCTGAAAGTCAAATCTAAACCTAAACGTTAAATCTAAATATGAGTGCAACATTTTTAATCTGAATATAAATGTTAAATCTAAATCTAAATGTTAAATCTAAACCTAAATGTAAATCTTACATATAAATATAAAATCTAAATGTGAGAACTAAATGTTAAATCTAAGTTTCAATGTAAATCTTAATCAAAGCGCTAAATCACTTGCTAAGTGTATAGATGAATGATAATATCTCAATATTCCACCAATTTGAGGCATCCCTTACATCTTTCTCACAGCAGAAGAAGGAAACATGACAGATGCTTAATGACAAATGATGCCAAATAAAGTTGCATATTTGTATAAATGTTAGCTCCAAACGTGTGAGTGTGTATGGTGTGTTGCACAAAATCAATTAAACATTTGCGTTTGACAATGAATGGAATTGATTCTTACACCGAGGCATGCAGTCTGTTGGAATATACCTATTTCTATTTGTTTGTGATTTTTATCATTTCGCTGTGCTGTTACATCATGATTGTGTCACATAGTATCATTACTTTTTACTGTAAACAACGCAATCAATTAGAGATGTCCGATAATATTGGCCTGCCGATATTATCAGCCGATAAATGCGTTAAAATGCAATATCGGAAATTATCGGTATCGTTTTTTTTATTATCGGCATCAGGTTTTATTTTTTATTTATTAAATCAACATAAAAAACACAAGATACACTTACAATTAGTGCACCAACCCAAAAAAACTCACTCCCCCATTTACACTCATTCACACAAAAGGGTTGTTTCTTTCTGGTATTAATATTCTGGTTCCTACATTATATATCAATATATATCAATACAGTCTGCAAGGGATGCAGTCCGTAAGCACACATGATTGTGCGTGCTGCTGGTCCACTAATAGTACTAACCTTTAACAGTTAATTTTACTCATTTTCATTAATTACTAGTTTCTATGTAACTGTTTTTTATATTGTTTTACTTTCTTTTTCATTCAAGAAAATGTTTTTAATTTATTTATCTTATTTGATTTTATTAATTTTTTTTTTAAAGTACCTTATCTTCACCATATCTGGTTGTCCAAATTAGGCATAATAATGTGTTAATTCCACGACTGTATATATTGGTTGATATCGGTATCGGTTGATATCGGTATCGGTAATTAAAGAGTTGGACAATATCGGAATATCGGATATCGGCAAAAAGCCATTATCGGACATCCCTAAAATCAATGTAATGTAAGTTGTTGCAGCAGCCAGCTGCAGCTGCTCTAAAGAGTATGTCTCAATTGTGAGCTAACATTTATATTTACATTTAACATTTAGCGCTCAAATTTAGATTTAGATTCAAGATTTAGATTTAACAATTAGGTTCAACATTTTTATTTAGTTTTAACATTTGAAGTGAAGTGAAGTTAATTATATTTATATAACGCTTTTCTCTAGAGACTCAAAGCACTTTACATAGTGTCTACATCAGGGGTCCCCAAACTACGACCCGCGGGCCGGATTTTGGACGTTGGCGGGCCGGATCCGAAGTCCCAAGTTACATTTTTTGTTTTTTGTTTTTTTATTATTATTTTTTAAAATCTGTCCTTTCTAATCTATTTTCTACTGCTTGTTACTCTCGGTGTCTCCTAGCCGCTCAGGCAAATCATATTGTCTAAAAATGCATTTTCCCATCGATAACGTGACATCATCGCGCTCGGAATAAATATATTTACATATATATATAAATATATATATATATATATATATATATATATATATATATATATATATATATATATATATACAGCCCGGCCCCCGGCCAAATTTTTTTAACCAAATGCGGCCGCCGAGTCAAAAAGTTTGGGTACTCCTGGTCTACATCTTTAAGCTACATTTAAATCAGTGTGGGTGGCACTGGGAGCGGGTGAGCAAAGTGTCTTGCCCAAGGACACAACGGCAGTGACTGGGTTGGCGGAAGCGGGGATCAAATCTGTAACACTCAAGTTGCTGGCACGGCCGCTCTACCAACCAAGCCACGCCATCCCGTAGATTTAGATTTAGATTTAACATTTAACGCTCACATTTAGATTTAGATTCAACATTTAGTTTTATTATTTAGGTTTAGATTCAACATTTAGGTTTAGATTTAACATTTAGATTTAGATTCAACATTTAGATCTAGATTTGTTACTTAGGTTTAGATTTAGATTTAACATTTAGATTTAAGATTAAGGTTTGGATACAACATTCAGATATAGATTTAACATTCATACATCATATATAACAAGTATTTCCCATGAATTTAGTACAGAAATTGCATTAGAATTACATTCAAGTATAATTAAAAAAGTATAAAAATAGTTTTAACATAGATAACAATTAATCATACTATGTTGACACTTGTGATTTAGGGCTATATAAATAAACATTGATTGATTGATTGATTGATTGATGTTAATCAACAAATTAGAATGGTATGGAATCAGAAGATTAGTCTTGAACTGGATAAAGAGCTACTTAACCAACACACAATACGTGAATATAGGTAAAAAAATAAATAATTTAAACAGCGCTAGAGATATCTTGCGACGTACGCAAGGGATTAATACTGTGACTAAATGTGTTCAATCTTTATATCAACGACATTTGTTAAGAGGACACAGAGGACTTAAAGTTAGTATTATTTGCAGACGACACAACTGTGTTTTGTTTAGGGGAGAACACACATTAGCCAATACAAATAATAACAGAAGAAATGAATGAATTAAAAATATGGTTTGATGAAAACAGACTTTGAATACCAGTAAAACTAAAATAATGCTATTCGGTAACAGGAGAAGAGAAAGTCATACGCAAATAGACGGAGTAGATATTGACAGGGTGAAAGAAATCAAATTTTGGGGAGTAATAATAGATGAGAAAACTAGCCGGAAATCTCCTTTAAAAATATACAACATAAAGTGGCAATAAACTTTTTTAATGAACAAAGTAAAATATGTCCTACACCATAAATCTGCTTGCTATTGTTACCATATCAGAGTTATTGTGTAGAAATATGAGGAAATACCCACAGAAGCACTCTCCATTCACTAACTGTTACAAAAAGATCAGTTACAATATTGCATCATTTTGGATACAGAGAAGATACAAACCTGTTATTTATTGAATTAAAAATATTTAATTTCAATGATTTGGTGCATTTGCAAACAGCTAAAATTATACAAAAAGCAAACTGCTACATGCTACCAAAGAATGTACAACAATTATTCTCAACAAAAGAGGAAAAATAATCTTGGAGAAAAATCTAACGTAAAACATATATGTGTTAGTAATGGCCAGAGGTGGGTAGTAGCGCGCTACATTTACTCCGTTACATCTACTTGAGTAACTTTTTGGATAAATTGTACTTCTAAGAGTAGTTTTAATGCAACATACTTTTACTTTTACTTGAGTATATTCATAGAGAAGAAACGCTACTTTTACTCCGCTACTTTTACTCCGCTACTTTTATCTACATTCAGCTCGCTACTCGCTACTAATTTTTATCGATCTGTTAATGCACGCTTTGTTTGTTTTGGTCTGTCAGTCAGACCTCCATAGTGCCTGCGTTTCAACAAAAACAGTCACTGGTGACGTTCACTCCGTTCCACCAATCAGATGCAGTCACTGGTGACGTTGGACCAATCAAACAGAGCCAGTGGTCACATGACCTGACTTAAACAAGTTGAAAAACTTATTGGGGTGTTACCATTTAGTGGTCAATTGTACGGAATATGTACTGTACTGTGCAATCTACTAATACAAGTTTCAATCAATCAATCAAAAGTGTGAAGGAAAAAAGATCCTTTTTTATTTCAACCGTACATCCCGTCAAAAGCTTAAAGACTGACTGCACAGTTCCTGTCTTCACAATAAAAGTGCCGCTCCATCGCGCCTGCGCTTTCAAAATAAGAGTCTCCGAAAGCCAGTGCAAACAAGCTAGCAAGCTACGGAGTTTGCCGCCAATGTATTTCTTGTAAAGTGTATAAAAATGAATATGGAAGCTGGACAAATAAGATGCCAAAAACCAACCACTTTCATGTGGTATTAGACAGAAAGGAGGAACTTTTTTCTCCTCCATTTGAAAATGTGGATGTTATCAGCACAACTGTCTGATTACAATCAATGCAAGTCATCAGAATCAGGTAATACACCAACTTATTTTCTTGTCTTCATGAAAGAAAGGAATCTATATGTGTTAAACATGCATGTATATTCATTAAAACACCTTTAACATGTAAACAAAAACGACTAAATAAATATAAATTATATACTGTATATATCAATGTATATATATATATATATATATATATGTATGTATGTATGTATGTATGTATGTATGTATATATATATATATATATATATATATATATATATATATATATATATATATATTATATATATATATGATATGTGTGTGTATGTTACTCATCAGTTACTCAGTACTTGAGTAGTTTTTTCACAACATACTTTTTACTTTTACTCAAGTAAATATTTGGGTGACTACTCCTTACTTTTACTTGAGTAATAAATCTCTAAAGTAACAGTACTCTTACTTGAGTACAATTTCTGGCTACTCTACCCACCTCTGGTAATGGCTATGAAGTGAAAGAAAAGTAATCTTGAATGGAATTGTGCTGAAAATTTTAATTTCCCCTCGGAGATTAATAAAGTATTTTCTGATTCAGATTCTGACTCTGAGTAGGATTAAATCAGATTTGCTTCTTCCTACTCCATTTTGGGCATGTTGTAAAGAGAAATGGAAATATGTGATCTATCATAATGAAACTGTGTACATGTTGAAAATAAACTTCAACAAACAAACAAAAATGACTATGGGGATGTATCACAAAACATTATTTACAAAGATAATAATGCTTACTTTTGATTAACCTTGATTAACTTATTTAACAAAACCACAACTGTTTCTAGTACAGTATTTGGTTACCTTGTTTAGCAGTACAGTTGTACAAACACAATAATACACAAATATCACCCCGACATGACAAAACCACGTTATCATTAAGGTTTGCTTGAGCGTTGTAACACTAGTATTTTATATCACTTTAAAATACAACTACATTGAGTCTTTGAAATGTTTGTACTTACAGTATACTCAATGTTTCATTACAAACATATTTTTTGGTTGTCAAAGTTATAAACTTTACATTCAATCAAGAAATAGTTGACGAAAAAAGAACAAGAGAGAAGTGACTTACCACAGGATGAATGATTCTAAAGACTGTTTATTAAAGTCACACTGAATGTTATCACCCCTACTTTCTGACCTATGACCACAGGGGGTGTCACATGTTTGCTGACTGTCAGTCAATGGAAGTTAGTTGATTATTGATTTTTTTTTTTACCGTTTTTACTGTTGGAATGAAAACCCCTACCATAATTGAATTAATTTAGGATCGTGTTTATTGAGGCGGATGAGATTAGAGTAGTAATTTGTTTTAGCTAAGGTAAGAGCATGTTTATAAGTTTGTAAAGATTTAAGATGCTTTATTATTGTCCATTATTTAACATGTACAAGACATATAAGAACTGACATTTCATTTTCGGCACAGTCCCACTAAAGTACCGTATATAAAGCACTCCATGCTTGATGGAAAACCTCAACTTTCGTCGCACACCATTTGCGTTACACCTTTCTACATGACAGTTTAAGAGCTCTGTTTTTTTTCCGTGAACCAGGGGGTACGCCTTTTAGGGGACTTTTTTAGCTTTAGCTGTGCTATACTATCAATGGCGTTGCGCAGGTCATCATATAAGTTGTTAGTGAGGTTATCGATAGAGCCAACATCATTTGGGAATGGTGCCAGCAGTAGGCCAGCAAGAGTCATAGTTGTGACAGCATTATTGTTACGACTGCTAAAGCAGTGGTTATTAATAGCCTGTTGACAATGAGTCAGAACTTGGAATTTTATAAGGTAATGATCGGACATTACTTTAGTGTACGGGAGTATCATAACTTTTACTATCACAAAATCTTTTGTCATTTTTTAAATTGTTTATAAAGTTTAATTATGAAAGCATTTTTGTGGTGATACTGCACAAAAATGTGTAGTATCACGATCAGTCAATTATTGTATGACAAAGGCACTTCATATACTATTTTACCCCAAACGTATCCTGGCCACGTCATGCTCTGTCACTGATTAGAATAGGAGAAAAAAATGTACTCCTTTACTTCCGGTGGCTGCGTGCCGGGTCACTGTGCAAAGCAGAAGATGTTGGGTTCGAATCCTGGTCGTTGTTGAAAATTTGTAATGTTTTTTAAATTTATGTTTTAATGATGTTAAAATTCTTTAATATGCTAAACTTCAGGATATTAAAAAAAAGTGGACTGTACTGTTGCATCCTGTTTGAAAAGATAGTGGCTGCAATGATACGTAAAACTTTAGAAGAGGTGGGTGACTCTGGATACCCCAAAAAAATATATAATTTCTGCAACTCACAACAAATTCTGTTTACAGAGTAGCCTCCTCACAGCCAAATTAGAGTTTAATGTGAAAATTATATAATATTTGGTTTGCAATCTTTTAAGTGTTAACATGCCAGCACTATCAAAAAGGATAAGAAAGACTTCAAGCCTGATTTACTAAAGGTTTGCATGTACTAAAACATGTGTGTGGAGGTCTTGCACCTCCGGGTTCTTCGGACCACCCAGAAGAGACATGACAGGCTTGACGGTTTTGTGATTTGGTTTATTTTGCAATAAACTTATCGCTCTGCTTTTCAGCAATCGCCTCTCGTGACGGTCTCACTCTTCGGGTTGCTTTTCAGCCATCCGCTCTTGTCTCCGTCTCTGTTTCCGTCTCGCTCTCGCTTGTGCTCGTGCTCGGGTTTTCTCTTCACCATCAACAACTCCAACTTCTCCCCTCTTCCTTCCCGGCTGCTGCCCTTTTATAGAGTGACAGGTGATCAGATAAACGCACCAAGGTGGGCCATCTACGCACCTGTCGCCAATCTCGGAGCCGGCCCCGGCACACCCCGCCTAGCTTCAGGTCCGCAGGCCACGCCCCCTCACAATGTGCAAACTTGATAGGACACGCAAAGCTGATCTGCTAAACATATGCTAAGTGGATTGCATCTGTTAAGTGATCAAAATAAGGAGTGCCTCTGCACTCTCTCATGCGTCATGAGGCACATGGTCATACGCCATGTGCCTCCCGTAGACTGGGCGGCTCTTATTTCCTTTTAGCGCGGATAAAACTATTTATTTTCTGGTTGACCTTTGACGTCACACTAGGCATCTGTGGCTCCTAACAAGTTAACAGCCTAGCTCATTTGTGATGGCCACTGTAATATTGACACAGACTACAAATATTACGTCTCTACTGGCTATGCTGATGTTAAATAGCAGACAGCATGAAGAAAAGGATCTTAGATTGCGCCACGAACATGATGCTACTACCAAGAATGTATCAGAGAACAGAAGCATGTCCGAAGCAGAGAAAGACTAGCAGCAGAGAGTTTTTTCGAATAAATTTTCGGACGGAAAATATGGAAACAAAACTTTCGAATGTCTCAGAGTTCATTCATAAGGCTCTGTGGATTGATGGAAGGAGTTCTAAATCCTAAGGAAAAGACCGTTCGTGCCGCGGCTGATACTGTTCCAGATGAGGGTTGCTATTGTTCTGGATTATGTTGGCAGTTGTGTGGAATACAGAGTTATTGCTAATCAGGTTGGAGTGCACAAATGCAGCATGAAGAGGTTTGTGTACACTTTATTATTCGCCTTTAATATACCTGCTTTATTCTCTTTTATCTCATTCATATTTCGTTCGGGAGTCTGAATTAGGCTGGCATTCTCAATTTCCTTAGCTACCTTCTTAAATAAAGCTATTTTGCCTCCGCGACCGCTGAAGCCACACATCGCTCGGCCTGTCAATACCTGTCAACTGCCTCCGGAGTCCCATGAGCCAAAAGGACCCCATAAGGACTCTTTCTTCAGCTTGACGGGTTCTGGAATTATTGCCACAACAGGCACCAACCACCTTGCGGCCACAGCTCCAATCGGCCGTTTCGACAAAAGAGGTACGGAACATGGTCCACTTGGACTCAAAGTCCAGCGCAGGTAGAAATTTAAACTCTTTCTGAAGGGAGACTCTGCTAGACGTTCCCAGCAGACCCTCACAATGCATTTGGGCCTTCAAGGTGTGTCCGGCATCCTCCCCCACCATCGAAGCCAACTCACCACCAGATGGTGATAGATAGAAAGCTCCACCCCTCTTTTCACCCGAGTGTCCAAAACCAGGGGGCATAGAAGCCAGACAACATAGCTCCTAAGATCATTGGGAGACGCAAACTCCTCTACCACGATAAGGTGGCAGCTCATTTTGTTTGTATAAATCTTTGTATTTTCATAATGGTTGTATTGTTGTGTCATAATCATGTTTATTATATTTTGCTTTTGCTGGTGACTCGCTTGGTCATCATTTTAAATGATTGTCACGGCCGTGCATTATTTTGAGTTTGTTAATGTTTTCCTGTGTTAAGTGCTTTAGTTCCTGTCCTGTGCTTTTTTGGGGGGGGCGGGGCACTTCCGTTTTTGTGTTTTCCTGCAGTGACTTGACACCTGCTTTTGAGCGCTGTTCCCCGTACTTTTATGTGTCATAAATTACAACTATTTAAGTTTAATCTTGGCCACCAGGGGACTTTGTTAAGTTTGGATGTACTATAGTGGACGCTTCTCCTGCCGCACCTCTTGCAAGTAAGTTTTTGCTGTGTTCCAGTATTCTGTTATTTTTGTAGCCTGTTTTAGTTTAGTTTTGCATAGTCTAAGCTTCAGAGCACTTCCCAACTGCTCTCGCCTTTTAATTAGTTTTGTATCACTACATTAAATACCTTTACCGGCACGCTGCTTCTTCTGCTTTCTGCAATTTTGGGAAGACGCTAACAATTGCCGTCATGCGACCCATGCGTCACAGAAAGTCCTGACCCAGATATGCAAATGTTTCCGCAGTTCCCACCAGGGAATACTCAGAAGAAGAGACGCCTCTGGCTGCTGCGATGCAGACGCCAGCCTCGTATCCAGTGGCTCCACTGCTGACGCCAGCCTCATCTCCAGCTCTGCTGTCAGCTCTAACTTTGCGCCCTCCAGTCCTGAAGCCTCCGTGACCTCTTGCCATTGGGCGCCCGTCTGGTGTCTACACGCCTACTTCTCAACGACCAAGAATGTGACCGTTCCATGGACACTCTCCGCGCCATTAGCAGCAAAAGTCAGGACCTGGGCATGGACCTTCACAGCTACTGGAGCGCCGCTCACGCTTGCCTCCTCGTCGCCATTCCATGGACGCCTGTCTTACCAGCTGCAGCAGCGATCTGCTTGCCGCTGCCATCTGACTCTTCCCTGCTGGCTGCGAGGACACATGGCCAGGCAATCAGCCCTTTGAGACACTCGTGATTTAGGGCTATATAAATAAACTTTGATTGATTGATTGATTGAATCTCCTCCCTCTGCCCTCCCGAAATGTTTTCCAGAAATGCCTGGTATCCGTTTTGTTGGGGGTGCAAAGGGCCTTGTCTCCATTTGAGTTTGTTAGTGTTTTCCTGTGTTTAGTGCTTTAGTTCCTGTCCTGTGCTTTTATTTTGTTGGCACTTCCGTTTTTGTGTTTCCCTGCAGCAACATATGCCTTTGAGCGCTGTTCCCCGCACCTGTTTTGTGTCATCAATTAGGATTATTTAAGTTGAGTCTTGGCCACCAATCCTTGTCGGGACTTTGTTATGTACGGGTATTCTATTGTGGACACTTCTCCTGCCGCATGTCTTGCGAGTAAGTTTTTACTGTGTTCCAGCATTCTGTTTGTTATTTGTATAGCCTGTTTTAGTTCCGTTTTGCCTCCTCGGCTTTCTGCATTTCTGGGAACACACCAACAATCGCCGTCATGTGTCACAATGGGAAGATGTTCTCAATTGATCTTTCCTCGTCAAATTAAAGCACAAATAAAAACACAATTCATGATTTTTTAAACCTTTATTATATTTGTGAATATGATTTAAAGGCACATTAACCCTTTTTTAGACATTTGGTCCATGCATGCTTAAAAAACAATGCCAAAGCGTCAAATCATAAGATTCATGCATAAGCTTGCATGCAGCTTTGGATGCCTCTGAAAGCTGTGTTTTGCAGGGGGGTTTTTTGAAACAGTGGTCCATTTGTGTCGTCACTGATTGACGGACCTACTTATGTGGGCACCCGAGTATTTGCTCTTTACCAGCCTCCTCCCCCTTTGCTATGCTGAGACTTTCTGCCGACTACCTCCTGTGATATTCTTTCTTGTCTAATGCCGTCCCGCCTGCTCTGATGTCTATAAAATAAATAAATCTGTTTATTGCGGCTTTATTACTTGGTTTGAGGAAACACAAGAAAAAACGTGGGATAATGTATTATTTTAATATATTGTGGCATATGCACAATATCTCCAATGTGCGGCATGCTGATGAATGCTGCTTTTTTTATTGCAACTTTGTGAGCCACAGAAGGTGTACCTAATGTTGTGACCGGTGAATCTATACTGTGAATTAAGTTTGTTTTCAACCGTGTCTGAAAAAAAAATGATGATGATGTTCATATTGAAGATATATACTTCAACAGTGTGCATGTTCAAAAATATACTGATACTTTTGAAAAGGGTGGGTTGTGAAGTTGTTCATTTGCACCAACCGATGCAGACGAGTATGAAATGTGACTTTGGAGCAAAATTTTCACAAAATGTATACCAAAGCATATTAAATAAATATCATTTAGGTCACAAGCAAGTTTGTTAAATGTATTGGAATCATCATACAGTAGGTTAGGATTAGGGAAAGCCCATGCAGACAATGATTACACATAGAAGATATGTCTAGTATTTTTATTCTTTACATTCTAAAAATGTTGACATGCACACGGAGGATTCTCTCTATGTCATCTGTCATAGCCTCTTTCTCGCCACAATGACTGCGTTCATTTGTGCGTAACTGTGCCAGTTTTCAGGTATCTTTCAAAAGTACTAAATATAGACACAAAAACAGGAGCCGCAAACAATTTCAAGTTTGTCAAAATCACATTCGGCTGCTAAATAATTACATTTGTATCTTCTCCTGTTCTGATAAACTGCATATATTCTGCTTATGCATGAAAGCAAACAATAGACTGCGTAAGTTTTTTTGCTCATTTAGCAGACCCAATCCACTATACACAGGCCGAGTAGACCGGCTTTGCGTGTGCTATCAAGTTTGCATTGTTCTAATACACGCGAATCCTTAGCAGATGAGGCCCATGATATCTAAAAGACAACAATGTCAACCTATTGGAGTAACCATCACAGTGCTCTGATCTTATTTACCATATGATATTTGTGGGCCTAAAAAGCTAACACAGCTATGCCACTTCTGTCAAGAGGAATGTTGCAGAACTTATACTGTGAGAACATTGGGGAAATACTTTTTAACCCTTACCCCAAGTCATACAGTTTAAAGTTCATGCTATAAATAAAGTTGATTTGATTTGATTTGATTTATAAAATACTAAAGCTATTTTCGTACATGTGTGACTTACAAAAATACTTTTGATATTGTATCTCTATTAATTGCAGTTATTGGCAAAGGAAAAATAATTATGGTAATCCTAGCAGACCTAAAAGAGAAGTTTAATCCGGTTCAATTTCAGACAGTAAACAAAATAAAGTTGTATGTGTTTTTTACACACTGCATGTAAACTTATTATTGTTTGGTATACCGTAGAGTCCTTCTTGTTATTAACAATGATTTTATTTTATGTATTCAATGTCAAACACTATATATGCAACAATAAACTTCTACTGAAGTTAATTCACAGAATGGCCATCTTTGTTTTTCATTCTGAAGCCTTTAAGAGAAAAAAAAAGAAAAGGTTTCAAACAGGAGTGTCTTAACTTTTTACACCAAGGAAAAATGTCTTGTTATCAAAACTGTAATGTGGGTCAAGAAAAAAACATGTCAGCTTTGTGTTTTCACTGACAGTTGTTTTAGTGTCTTTACTTTTTACTATAACATTTAAATATTTTACTTTTGTTTTCAGCGAGGTCCCAATCCTCCTACCAATCCTATTACTATTTTTGTTGTTGTGTTTCACATTTTATTTCTAGAATGAGCAGTGGACCAAAAAAAAGCTAACTTTTGTACACCCCTTTTTAAAACCCTTTCAAACCAAAGTGATTGGCAGAAACTTCAAGAAATGTTGGATTTCCATGCAGCTCCGTTTGCAGATTCTGTGGACAGAACATGTCATTTTACCAAAGAAATGCAACCAAGGTGAACTGATGACTTAGCAGAAATAAAATGTCTTACTGGTAGCATGCTCGAGAGTATACTTCTTTCTTTGAGATGAAGAAACCTACAACAAAGTAAATATTTGACTGTAAATTGTAGCTTATTTGATGCAACCATTGATCGTCAATAATTGATGACCTCACCTTTTTCTTGGAACCTGCAGCATTCAAAGCTGCGATCTTACTCTCGATATCAGAAACCTACAAAAAGACCAAAGAAGGAAATTCAATAGGCATCAGGAGAATCATCAATTTCATACTTCATCACCACAGCAGACGTGATTGGCTGGGGGAGAGGGTGTGGCCTACCTCGCTTTCAGCACTCTGCACCCGGGCAGCAGTTAGGGCCACCACGTCCTCAAGCTCTGAAAGCTCAGAGTCCGTCGCCCCGCCAAAACAATTTGTAGCACTTTGTTCCAGTCGCATCAACTTGCTTTCCAGTTCGAATGACTGCCCGGCTGCCATGTACACCTGCACATACAAGCACGCACACCTTGTCAGAAAAAAGCACACTACTGCCAACGTCTCTGCTTACTTTTCACAATTTTTGTCTAGTTACGTTCTTCCACACATATTTATTTAGGTCCTTATTTGGTGTTTCCTCCATGGATTATTTTACACCCAGCGCAACAGACACACCTGCAGTTACTCTCCAATGAATCATGTTCTTAAGCCCAGTGGCTGCAGCAGGAAGACACTGTAATATTCCTCCACCTTTCATCCTACGACTGTCTCTGTTGGTCCCCATGCCGACCAAAGAGAGTTACATTAGTTACCATAGCAAAGCACAGTAGGAAATAAAAACTCACGATCATCCTGCTGGCCAGGATGACCACACCAAGAACTTTGAGCACCGTCTGGTCCATCGCTAATAACTCCTTCCATGGCCTAGTATTACCGTTCCCATTTTTGTGATGTTACTGTGTTCTTTGTTTTGCCTCTGTTGCCTTGTTCCAGCGTTTGTGTTCTTTGTGAGAAGATAATTCAAGACTTTCTTGCCTGTTTCTGGGTCGAACCCAGAACTGATGGGATACATTTTGTCAGCAAGTCAATAACCATAAAAGTATTTTCCATCCATCCATCCATCTTCTTCCGCTTACCCGAGGTCAGGTCGCGGGGGCAGCAGCCTAAGCAGCCTTCCCTCTCCCCAGCCTCTTTTGTCCAGGTCCTCCCGGGGGATCCCGAGGCGTTCCCAGGCCAGCCGGGACACATAGTCTTCCCAACGTGTCCTGGGTCTTCTCCGTGGCCTCCTACCGGTCGGACGTGCCCGAAACACCTCCCTAGGGAGGCGTTCGGGTGGCATCCTGACCAGATGCCCAAACCACCTCATCTGGCTCCTCTCGATGTGGAGGACCAGCGGCTTTACTTTGAGATCCTCCCGGAGGACAGAGCTTCTCACCCTATCTCTAAGGGAGAGCCCCGCCACCCGGCGGAGGAAACTCATTGCGGCCGCTTGTACCCGTGATCTTGTCCTTTCGGTCATGACCCAAAGCTCATGACCATAGGTGAGGATGGGAACGTAGATCGACCGGTAAATTGAGAGCTTTGCCTTCCGGCTCAGTTCCTTCGTCACCACAACGGATCGATACAGCGTCTGCATTACTGAAGACGGCACACCGATCCGCCTGTCGATCTCACGATCCACTCTTCCCTCACTCGTAAACAAGACTCCGAGGTACTTGAACTCCTCCACTTGGGGCAAGATCTCCTCCCCAACCCGGAGATGGCACTCCACCCTTTTCCGGGCGAGAACCATGGACTCGGACTTGGAGGTGCTGATTCCCATCCCAGTCGCTTCACACTCGGCTGCGAACCGATCCAGTGAGAGCTGAAAATCTTGGCCAGATGAAGCCATCAGGACCACCTCATCTGCAAATAGCAGAGACCTAATCCTGCAGCCACCAAACCAGATACCCTCAACGCCCTGACTGCGCCTAGAAATTCTGTCCATAAAAGTTATGAACAGAACCGGTGACAAAGGGCAGCCTTGGCGGAGTCCAACCCTCACTGGAAACGGGTCCGACTTACTGCCGGCAATGAGGACCAAGCTCTGACAATGATTATACAGGGAGCGGACCGCCATAATAAGAAAGTCCATTACCCCATACTCTCTGAGCACTCCCCACAGGACTTCCCGGGGTACACGGTCGAATGCCTTCTCCAAGTCCACAAAGCACATGTTGGGCAAACTCCCATGCACCCTCAAGGACCCTGTCGAGAGTATAGAGCTGGTCCACAGTTCCACGACCAGGACGAAAACCACACTGTTCCTCCTGAATCAGAGGTTCGACTATCCGGCGTAGCCTCCTCTCCAGTACACCTGAATAGACCTCACCGGGAAGGCTGAGGAGTGTGATCCCACGATAGTTGGAACACACCCTCCGGTTCTCCTTCTTAAAGAGAGGAACCACCACCCCGGTCTGCCAATCCAGAGGTACCACCCCCGATGTCTACGCGATGTTGCAGAGTCTTGTCAACCAAGACAGCCACAAAGCATACAGAACCTTAAGGAACTCCGGGCGGATCTCATCCACCCCTGGGGCCTTGCCACCGAGGAGCTTTTTAACTACCTCGGCAACCTCATCTCCAGAAATAGGAGAGCCCACCCCAGATTCCCCAGGCACTGCTTCCTCATAGGAAGATGTGCTGGTAGGATTGAGGTGGTCTTCAAAGTATTCCCTCCACCGATCCACAACATCCGCAGTCGAAGTCAGCAGAACACCATCTCCACCATACACGGTGTTGACATTGCACTGCTTCACCTTCCTGAGGTGGCAAATGGTGGTCCAGAATTGCTTCGAAGCCGTCAGGAAGTCGTTTTCCTTGGCTTCCCCGGACTCCTCCCATGTCCGAGTTTTTGCCTCCGCGACCGCTGAAGCCGCACACCGCTTGGCCTGTCGGTACTTGTCTGCTGCCTCCGGAGTCCTATGAGCCAAAAGAGCCCAATAGGACTCTTTCTTCAGCTTGACGGCATCCCTCACCGCTGGTGTCCACCAGCGGGTTCTAGGATTACCACCACGACAGGCACCAACCACCTGGCGGCCACAGCTCCAATCGGCCGCCTCGACAATAGAGGTACGGAACATTGTCCACTCGGAGTCAATGTCCAGCGCCTCCCTCGTGACATGTTCAAAGTTCTTCTGGAGGTGGGAATTGAAACTCTCTCTGACAGGAGACTCTGCCAGGCGTTCCCAGCAAACCCTCACAATGCGTTTGGGCCTGCCAGGTCTGTCTGGCATCCTCCCCCACCATCGCAGCCAACTCACCAACAGGTGGTGATCGGTAGAAAGCTCGGCCCCTCTCTTCACCCGAGTGTCCAAAACATGAGACCACAAATCCGATGACACAACTACAAAGTCAATCATGGAACTGCGGCCTAGGGTGTCCTGGTGCCAAGTGCACATATGGACACCCTTATGTTTGAACATGGTGTTTGTTATTGACAATCTGTGATGAGCACAAAAGTCCAATAACAAAACACCACTCGGGTTCAGATCCGGGCGGCCATTCTTCCCAATCACGCCTCTCCAGGTTTCACTGTCGTTGCCAACATGAGCATTGAAGTCCCCCAGTAGAACGAGGGAATCACCCGGGGGAGCACTCTCCAGTACTCCATCGAGTGAATCCAAAAAGGGTGGGTACTCTAAGCTGCCGTTTGGCGCGTAAGCGCAAACAACAGTCAGGACCCGTCTCCCCACCCGAAGGTAGAGGGAAGCTACCCTCTCGTCCATTGGGTTGAACTCCAACGTGCAGGCTTTGAACCGGGGGGCAACAAGAATTGCCACCCCAGACCGTCGCCTCTCACTGCCGGCAACGCCAGAGTGGAAGAGAGTCCATCCCCTCTCGAGAGAACTGGTTCCAGAGCCCTTGCTGTGCGTCGAAGTGACAAATATATCTAGCCAGAACTTCTCCACCTCACGCACTAGCTCAGGCTCCTTCTCCCCCAGCGAGGTGACGTTCCATGTCCCAAGAGCTAGCTTATGTAGCCGAGGATCGGACCGCCAAGTGCCCTGCCTTCGGCTGCTGCCCAGCTCACATCGCACCCGACCTCTATGGTTCCTGATTTGGGTGATGAGCCCATTGGAGGGGAGACCCACGTTGCCTCTTCGGGCTGTGCCCGGCTGGGCCCCATGGGGAAAGGCCCGGCCACCAGGCGCTCACCATCGTGCCCCACCTACGGGCCTGGCTCCAAAGGGGGGCCCCGGTGACCCGCATCCGGGCGAGGGAAATCTGGGTCCTTTGATTGTGTTCTTCATAGAGGTCTTCTGTGACACTTAAAATTACAAACTGACGTTACAAACAAACTGTCATCAAAATCATCAAATCATCAGGACTCGCAAAAAGCCGCTGCCTGACCAGGGCTCAGAAAATCTGCAGAGACTCCTCCCAACCCCACCAAAGACTGTTTTCACTGCTGGACTCTAGAAAGAGGTTCCGCAGCCTCCGTAGCAGAACCTGCAGGTTCTGTAACAGCTTCTTCCCTCAGGCCATAAGATTCTTGATCGCATCATAATAATCCCCTCAATTCCCCCCAAAGAATGGATTAACTCACTGGAATATAAAGACATTATAACATTCATCCATAAACGTGAATGCATATGCAAACGTGCAATACATGTATCTGTACAGTAATCTATTTATTTATATGTGCACCTTACTGTTCTTTTATCCTGCACTACAACAAACTAATGCAACAAAATATCGTTCTTATCAGAACTGTAAAGTTACAATTTTGATGACATGTCTAAGTAATGATATGGCGCAGATCAGGAAACGGTATCTGGGAATTCTGGGGTCTGGGAAGAGACAGATGACATTGCCACATTCAGGACACAGATGCCTTGGCAGAGGTATGCACTCTACTGAAGGGTTGTTTATATTTCAATTTGCTTATATTGTATTCGTCCCTCCTCTTGTCATATTGTGATTGTGTTCCTTGTGTTGGTGACTTGTCGATGTAGTTTTAAAAAGACATAAATCAATTCAGAAGAAGGGGATGAGGGAAGAAGAAGCAATTTGCTAGAGGCTTACATTTTCCTCAAGTTCCCTGAACGCATCATCGGCTTGCTTAGCATCAGTCCCTAACATGTGGGTTCTGTCAGCCGGCTCTGACAGGCCAAACTCGATCATCGCGTTTTCAGTGGCATTAATGGTTCTCAGGGCCTCAGTGGTGAGGTCACAAAGGGCGGAGGCGGTGGATCTCTGAAAGTCATGTAGAGGGACAGATATTAGCGGACAACGTCAAACCAGCACAGCAGCTACCTGACCGAACTACTGACACCCCAAATAATCAAGATGTTTGCTGCTTTCAGTCTACCGATCCTAATAAAACAAATTACGGGCGTCATCACACTCCGCCACTAGAACCTTGCTTGGGTCAACTTGACTCATTAATGGCCTGATCTACTAGAATCCAAATACAACGCGCTAAACCGTGTGTGCAAACTATAAAATTGTGTGTACTATTAGTGGGCGGGTGGCATGTGATCCACTAAGACTGCATGTACAGTTGAAAAGTGGTGCAGGCCCCCCTATTTAGATGAGGGTTTTGCATGTACCACTAGCCTTATGTGCCCTGCACATTCACGTGCTCCCCAACCTGGAGGCAATGTTCTTAAACTAACAGCACACATCTATAATTTGTAACACCTTTTCTGCAATATAGAATCGCAATCTAAAGAAAACAGAAACTATTTGTAGCGCGCTGACGCACTGCGGGGAGGGGTGGACCATCTCAACAGCAGCGCATTTATGTGTCTGGAATGATTCAAACACAAGAAAATGCTTGTTGAAAGACATATTTTCATGTAGGGGATGTTTTATAATGATATATTTTCTAAATTATAAAACAAACATCATTAAAAACAAAAACGAAAACGCCAGCAGACACCATAACACATCAATTGAATTTGTTTTAAACAGCCCATTAGGTCAACCAGCAGCTATAAAATCATAAAATGATATTGCTGAATAGACAATATTTCTAATATTTTTATTTATGACAGTCCAAATATGTTGATACACACACATGTGGACGGAGGATTATCTTGTGTCTTTGCAGCTCAAGCACCTCCTTTCTCACAGCCGTGTGCGTAATTTTTTCGGTTTGCACATACATTTCAAAATAGTGCCCGCAGAACAGTGATCAGTCCTTAATAAATATATTTGCATCTTGTCCACCCAGTATTGTGAGTGTTCTGATAATCAGCATATATATATATAAAGCTGATCTACTAAACTTGTGCACAGAGGATTGCGTTTCTTAAGTGTGCAGATTGAGGAGCACAATCCATTTAGCGTGTCTGCCTTCATGAATACATACATATATATATATATATATATATATATATATATATATATATATATATATATATATATATATATATATATATATATATATATACATATACCCTATATATATATATATATATATATATATATATATATATATATATGTATGTATTCATGAAGGCAGACACGCTAAATGGATTGTGCTCCTCAATCTGCACACTTAAGAAACGCAATCCTCTGTGCACAAGTTTAGTAGATCAGCTTTGCATGTGATATCAAGTTTGCATTGTTTGTCCAGTATGCTTTGGGTTGTGTGAGCGCTCATGTTCAGACCACTTCCCCGCCACTTGTCATTATACAAAGCAATAGATAGACAATATAATCCAAGTCAAAATCTATGTTTCTAACTTTTAAATACATGTAAACACAGTTCTTGTTTGGCTTGTTCAAGCCCTCCGATCCACCAAATGCAGTGGCGGGCCATGCGTTTCCCACCTAAGCCTTCAGTGATGTCCGGCTTCAATGATTTCCTCTCAAAATACCATCATTTATGTCACCACATGCCCATTGCTGGAGAAATACTATACAGAAACACGTTTACGCACTACTGCCCATTGACCCACATCAACAGTGTACAAAACGGGTTATTTTCTGGCGTATTTAAAAATCAATATACCTGCATCAGCAATTAAAACTAATCTTATGTGGTACTGTCAAAATTAAAATAGCGAAAAACATATTAAACGTGAAAAAATTAAGAAATAACATATTTGAACTCCCAATTTGTAGCACCCATTGGACGCCGTTTAAGCCAGTGGTACCCCTTGTCGATTCGAGTGGAAATGGCAGGCATTTCCCCATTTCATCGCCGACATGGTCTCACAAGATGTAGTTTCTCTTTAAATATCCTTCTTGAAAATGGCCTTGCAAATATATATCTGCTACCTAACTAACGTTTTGTTCTCCTTCTTTGTGGGTCAACACTTCCTGCTTCCTGCCATGTTGCAGCTTAGCAGGAATGACAAGTGAGTATCCAATCACAGTCTCGTTAACATCAGGCTACCTAGATAGGCTACTGTCAACAACTTCTGATCTGATTGGCTATCGCAACTGTCTCTCAACTCTATGTACTCTTAAATTCATCCACTAACGGTCCCGATGAGTATCCAATCGCAGGACGCGTAAATGTCACATTCAACGTGAGGCCAGCTAAAGGCCTTACTGACAACAACTCCTGATCTGATTGGCTATTACAACGGTCTATCAACTGTATGTCCCCATTCACTTACAGAGCATAGACACCCAGAGATTTGGTACAGCATGGCAACATAAGCTAGCTGAATTCTGATTGGATACAAACTAAAACTAAAAACAACAGCACTGGAACAAGCATAATACGACATGAAGAGAATATGAATACTTTTAAGATATTTAGGGAAAGTAAATTAAAAAAAAATTGTATCTTTAGTTATGATAATGATTTCTGGTAATGTTAGGCCAGCAGAGAAGGCCTTGCTGGTCCCGACGGCACACCACTGACCAAATGTTATGTGATCGCTCCTCGCAAGTTAGTAATGATAACTGCTACATTTTGTAACAGAAATAAACAGAAAGACTATGAACGCCACAATCAAAACCTACTGTACTTCTCATTTAGCAATGCGAGTGCTCCTCTCACAACTTACGAATGCTAAACTTCCACAATAGAAAGAATCATACCAACTCCGAAAACACTGGAAATATCCACAAAGCAGTGCTGTACAGGGGAACAAATTTGCCCCAACTTAAAAAAAAAAAAAAAAAACTGTCGCAGCTGTGTGAAAAGTAGACTTAGACTTAGACAAACTTTAATGATCCACAAGGGAAATTGTTCAACACAGTAGCTCAGTTACAATGATGGAAAGTGTAAGGATGGAAAGGACAATGCAGGTATAAATAGACTAATATATCGATACAAAATCTAACATATATACAAATATATACATAATATGTGTACAGAATAATATATATACAGATATATTATAATATGTGTATAACATATATACAATATATAACAATTACCATGTACAATATTACAGTATATGTGACAGCAGCAGCATAAAATAGAGAGTAAATCCAGCAGGAAATAGAAAATAGACATTATAAACATTATAAACAAAGAGAAGTAGCTAACATGTCAGGTGTCAGGTAATAGGCAGATGTCATCTATTGCTGTATGGCGAGTGATTATACAGCTGGATGGAGTGCGGAATGAAGGAGTTCTTCAATCGCACAGTGCGGGAAGGAAGTAATTTCAACTCTTTCATCACATTTTACTCCTAGAATAAATCCATCCAAATTTGATAAAACTAGAGTACATTTTTTGTCCATCTTTATAGCATGTTTTAAATGAATGTAAACCCTAACCATTGAAAAATTGCACTGTGATTGACGCGAAAGTGTTGATCACTCGCACTGAGAGCCCTTTCACCTGCGCCATGCAGAGTGGAGCGTGGCTGTTCCTCTGAGCTCATACACAGATGAAACTACATCTTAGTTGAAGGAACTGGTCGGTATGAGACAACGTTTTTTTCACCACCACTTGACACAAACTGCACTGCGCGCTCGTAACTATGAGGGTTGAAGGGAATATTGAATAACAAATCAATAGTTGAAGTGACAAACTTGCCATCCAAATAATTCCCCGTTTGTTGACAACAACATACAGCTATGGAAACACATTCAATCTATTTATTACACAAAGGTGACACAGACCAGTGAAAGATTCAAAAGAGCCGTGTGACCGTCAGAGCCGACAAACTGCTGCTGCTAGCCTGCTAAGCTAACAAAAACATTTCAAACTCAGACTACTGAGTGGACTCGCTGACGTCACACGTCACTAGGCAACGCCTTTTAAAAGGCACATACAGACGCATACACTGCTGCCATATAAATCCATCCATATCCATGTCGTCTCCTTTCCCCGCCGTACGTAACAGTATGTTCCAGCTAACTATGTCGGAACCAGGCGACACCGGCAGACCCCAGTCTGCCTCTCTGCCCTGATCCCCTAGGACACCTGATCTCGCGATCATGGGAGCGGTCCTGAATGAACACCAGGTTCGTTTTTCTACCCAGGAGGACAACCTGGAGAGAGCCTTCACCAGGTTGCATGCTAGGCTGGACCACTTTAGTCCAAGACAGACTTCTGAACCCGTGGCTAGCCGTATTTCCACCCCTGTTCCTGGACTTGGAAGCGCCACTCAGACCCGGGAACCCAAGATTGCTAGCCCAAGGCCCTTCGAGGGCGACTTTGAACTTTGTAGAGGATTTTTGGTACAGTGTGACCTCATTTTCAGCACCAACCCTCGCATTACTCATCCGACGGGGCCAAGATTGGTTTCATTTTCGCGCTACTGACAGGACCTGCACTCAAGTGGGCCACTGCGGCCATGGACAGGACCGTGGGACTAGGCACCGACTATGCTGCTTTCCGAGCCGAGTTCCGAGCGGTGTTCGACCACCCCAAGGATGGGGGTGATGCGGCAGGGCGTCTGCACACCATCCAGCAGGGCTCACGCTATGTTGCTGCCTACACCCTCGAGTTCCGCACACTTGCGGCTGACAGTGGTTGCTGACAGTGGTTGGGACGACAGAGCTCTTCCTCCTCTAAGATTGCTGACCTCCTCACGCTGCATGTCATCAAGCAACACGGCATCCCGATGGATATCGTTTCGGACCGGGGCCCATAGTGTACCTCCTGGGTGTGGAGAGCATTCTGCAAGGGGATTGGGGCCTTGGTCAGCCTCACTTCAGCATACCACCCTCAGAACAACGGGCAGGGAGAGAGAGCCAACCAGAGTTTGCGGACCATGCTACGCTGCATTGCTAACCGCCAGCCAGCCTCGTGGAGCAAGTTTATTCCCTGTGTTGAATACTCCTACAACGCCATGAAGAGCTCCGCTACTGGTATGTCCCCCTTTGAGTGTTCACTGGGTTATCAACCCCCTATGTTTCCCCAGCAGGAGCAGGAGATCGCTGTTCCCTCTACGAGGGCCAACGTCAAGCAGTGTCAGAGGGTGTAGAGAGCCGCTCGGGCGGCACTTGAAAGAGCTATGGAGAGGATGCGCCGCAGTGCCAACCGGTGTCGCATCCCGGCTCTATCCTATCAGCCGGGACAACTTGTTATGTTGCTTGCCAAAGACATCTACCTTCAGGTACCTTCGAAGAAATTAGCCCCACGTTATGTTGGACCTTATCCTACTGTGTCTGTGATAAACCCTGCTTCTGTCAAGTTGGCTCTCACACCCTCGGTCAAGCGACATCCAGTTGTGCATGTGACCCAGATTAAGCCGATAGCGGAGAGCGCTCTGTCCCCTGCCCCCGCTAGGTTCCTGGAGAATGGCGACCTCGGGGTTCGTTAGCAGGATAGGGGACTTGTGTACTTGGTTGACTGGGAGGGTTATGGTCCGGAGGACAGATCTTTGGTGCCGGCCTCCTACCCTTGCTTCTTGAGGATTTCTACCGTGCCAACCCTGGTGCTCCCCGTCGCTCGTCGAGAGCCTCGCCTAAGGAGGGGGGTACTGCCATGGCACATGCGCAATCCCTCATGTCTTCTGCTGCAAGCTCGGCCGGCACCTCCGCTAGAAGCTCTGGCCTCATCGCGGCCACGCACCGGCAAGGCTACAGGCAATCACTAATCTGCGCACCTGGGACTAATGAAGACGGACAGTATAAAGACCAGCGGACCCGAAGATCCAGTGCCGGAACATAGTTCACTCTAGTAGTGAGCATCCCGTCTCTGGCTTCCCTTCAGCGTACTTGCTCTCGCTCTGTGCCTTCCCTGTTCCCGTGTCTTATGTCCTTTGTGTCCCCCGCAGTGCTTCCCCTGTTTCCCGTGATCGAGCTGTGTGCCTCAACTTCCCTCTGGATTCTGGACTGCCTCCCTCGATCCTCGACCCCTGCTTGGACAAACCTAGGATAAACCTATTGAACTGATCTCTGCCGTTGTGTCGTCTCCTTCTCCCGCCGTACGTAACAAAGATCAAGGCATGGTGGAGATATTTAATTACGTCAACAAATATTTCCTTTCATGTGTTAGTTTATGGGCCAAACTATATATGGATATGAGTTTGATCACTATTGCCCAGCCCTACACTCGTGTTACCGACAGTGCTAGCACAGTTTAGGGATGTTCTGTGTGTTTAATTGAATGCTGCAGTTGGCCTTATGATGGCATTGTGTTTATATGTATGAGTGCACATGTGTACGTTGTATCAGTGTTGATAATAAAATTGTGATATTTAAGACATTGTATATTGCTAAAATGTTTATTTTTACCGGTGCTAATAATGAAAGGCTAAATTAAAAGGGTAGAATAAAAGTGATGTGTGAGATGAATGATCAGTGTTTCTAGCTGGGTCAGGAAGGTGGGGGTGCATTGGGGTTTGTGTCCATGTCGGTGGAAATGGGGTATAAACTCTTTCACCACTTCTTTCTTTCTTTCTGTCTTTCTTTCTTTCTTTCACTAAGTCCTGTAAGAGAGTGGGATAATGAAGTGATTGCTAAATTGAGAGCTGCAGGTTGCAGCTTAGGGTTGTCTGCACAACAACATCCGCCTTCTCAACTCTTTGCACCAACAAGTCACCCACAGACATCAACTCATGCAGCACCTTTTTTGTAGTTTTCTATTTTTCTACTTTCAAAACTTTTTTTGGAGGGGATTTGTTTGGACTTTGTGCGTCAGGTTATTCCATAGTAATAAACATTAATGTTGATTGTCTTGAACACATTTTTAAAGAGCATTTGACTTACCGGTAATTAAATCTCATTTAACCTTTTGATGACATATTAGAAATATATACATCAGTTTTTTGCTTTATGAAAGTATAATCTACATCACAAGAATGGAGACAAGGGGGAAGAGAAAGAATGGAGAACATCCATCTTCCTGTTTTACCTTCTGAGCTTCACTTGGGATGTCTTCGCTGGACGAGCTCAGATGCTTCATAGCGTCCGGTGCAGCCGCTCCTTTGACGCCACTGGAGCTTTTCTTCTTGTCAGCTTCGTCATCTGATGACAAGCGTTTGCCGCTTAGATGTCCTGCCAGCTCGTTCAACTTCTTCCTTAGCTTCTCTTCCTCGTTACCCGCCGGCCCTGATGCCTGCCAAACATCAAACGTTCATTGATAAATATCATAAAGTCAATATAGTTATTATTCTGAAATGTCCTGCTTCACCTTATCAGGCGTTATCTTCTCCTCCAAACGATTCAGCAGGCTTTCGATGGCGGACATACGTTTGCTTAACTCGTTTATCTGCACAAACAAGTAGAAGGAACATCAGCGTGGAAGTATAGTATAGTGAGCAGCTTACACAAAGTAATGTAACACTTTCATCATTAAAAAAAACAAACATTTGATTTACATTTCTATACACCAAGATAATCCATAAATCTCACAGGTGTGGCATATCAAAATGCTGATTAGACATATAACATAATTATTGTACATAAATAAATAAATAAGATACTAAAATAAAAGGCTACTATAAAAAGTGCAGATTTACTGCATTGGTGATTTATGAGGGTTAAGAAAACCAGTCAGTGTCTGGTTTGACCACCACTTGCCTCATGCAATACAACACATCTCTTTGGCATACAGTTGATCAGGTTGTTGATTGTGTAATTTTTTTCCTCTTCAATGATTTGATTTGATTTTTTTTATTGTTATTAAGGATCCCCATTAGCTGGTTGCCACAACTAGTCTTCCTGGGGTCCACAAACTCAATACAATTACAAGTAAAAACATATCATTATAACTGCACAATACAGAAAAAAATAAAAGCATCAATAAGAAAACAAGCAAACAATTTACAGTCACAGAATAATAATTACCATATAAATATAACTACACAATATAAAACCAAACAAAATCATCAACAAGCAAACTAATTTAAAGATTCAGATAAATTATTACTTTCTTTTTAAAAACCTGTTTACTTTCAATGCCGGTGAGCATTCGAGGCAGGTTATTCCAGAGCGATACAGATCTAAAAATAAAAGATTTCCGCAAAGAATTCTTCCTGGGACGAGGGAGTACAAAATGCCCCTCACTAGACGCCTTGGTATTATGATTATGTATAGTGCTACTGTGAACTATTTGGGCCATGAGAAAAGCAGGAGTTTTACTACCAATGGTTGTGTGAAATTGCTGGATATTGGCAGGAAGTGGAACATACTGCATATAGCATCCCAAACATGCTCAATGGGTGGCATGCTTACTGAGTATGATGGTGCAGGACCTGGGATGTTTTCAGCTTGTGTGTAGATCTTTGCTACATGGGGCCGTGCATTATCATGCTACAACATGAGCAGATGGTCGTGGATAGGCCGCAAAACAATGGAGGTCAGAATCTCATCAAGGTATGTCTGTGCATTCAAAATGCTATCAATAAAACACGTGTTTGTTGTTTATAACATGCTTCCCATAACGTGGCGCTGTTGGGAGAGTGGCCATGCCAGCAACCTGAGGGTTCCTGGTACGATCCCCAGCTTCTACCAACCTGGTCACGTTTGTTGTGTCCTTGAGCAAGACACTTAACCCTTTCTCCTGATGAGTCGTGGGTAGCGCCTTGCATGGCAGCTCCCGCCATCAGCGTGTGAATGTGTGTGTGAATGTGGAAATAGTGTCAAAGCGCTTTGAGTACCTAGAAGGTAGAAAAGCTCTATACAAGTATAACCCATTTACCATAACCCCACCCCGCCAAGGACCAATGACATCAGCAAATGCTCACCCACACGACACCGGGATTCAACTGTTAAGAGATCACCTCTCCCAAGAGTCAGATGTTATCGAATGTGAACCTCTACCCACTCAAGTTGGTTACAATATCAAACTGCAATCAAGTGGAGACATCGATGAGGATAACGAGCATGCAGATAAGTTTCCTTGAGACGCTTCCTCACAATGTGAGCAAAAAAATTTGGTGATGTAAATAGAGTTTTGCAGCAGCTGTTCAGATGGCTGGTTATAGACCATCTTAGAGGAGAAGATACTGGATGTGGTGCTCCAGGACTGGTGAGGTTAGACGTGGTCTGTGGTTGTGATGCTGGTTAGATGTACTGCCAAATTCTCTGAAACTCTTTGGAGGTTGCTTAGGATAGAGAAATTATAATTTAATTCCCATGCAACAGATTTGGTTTACAATCCTGCAGTCAGCACGCCTTATGAACACTCCCTCAACATGTCTATTAATGTTCTCATTCATTCAGGTCGTTGTCATCTCAGTGCATTCAATCGCTCGCAACTAGTCGGTTTGGTTTGTCTTAGAAGACGCTAGACTAGATCTGACCAATCTAAGTCTTTGAGCACAAACTGATGAAGCCTACTCGGATGAGAGGTGAAACGTCTTCTAAAAAAAAACAGTCTATTTGCAAAGCCCTCAGAATCCCTCAACACTTGCAACATATGTGGAATTGTGCTGTCTGATAAAACTGCACATTTTAAAGTGACCTTTTAATAACCTTCATAAATGCACACCTGTTAAATAATCATGCCGTCTAATCATCATCTTGATATGCCACATCTGTGAGGTGGATGGGTAATCTCAGCAAAAGAGTAGTCCTCCTCACTAACACACATTTCGACACATTTGTCAACAATATTTGAGAAAAGTAGGCCTTCAGTGTAAAAAGACACAAGCTACATATTTCAGTTCAGCTGTTGTGCTGTGGTCTGATTGTCTTACTGGCGGGGCTTGACCTAGGTTCTCCTGAGACGAAGCCCGGCTGTTGCGGCGACGAAAGGGTTGTGGTGGCTGGTAAACGGGTGGAAATCTGCCGTACTCCTCTTCATCAGATGTGTCGATGTACTGCTGGCGAGCCATGGAGCTAATCTTGGACAGGGAACGAGTCCGAACCATGCGGTTCTCACCATAATCATCTGGAAGAAAGAAAGTCCATCATTCTTTGAAAGTGGGTGGAGCATTCCATCGTGTATACGTGTGTTTATTTTCACCATTTCTCATTGCGTATCGATCCAGACTTTTCCTGCGATGCATTCGCTGAAGGTGCATGTCATATTCTGCATCCTCCTGAATTTGCTGAGGCATGAGACACACTTACTGTAGATGTGCTAATGTGTGTGTGTGTGTGGGGGGGGGATTTACGTGGACCCCGACTTAAACAAGTTGAAAAACGTATTCGGGTGTTACCATTTAGTGGTCAATTGTACGGAATATGTACTGAACTGTGCAATCACTAATAAACGTTTCAATCAATCAATCAATCAATCATTCAATAAATCAATCAATCAATCAAAAACCCTTCTTGAGACATCAACAAGGAAAAGTATCGTCCATATGAGGACCGGTGAACAAGTTGGGACATAAATCATGGTCCCAATACAGAAAACCATTGCATCTAATAGAGAATGTCTCATTTGCACCCCTGGTGGTGAAATCTTTCAAAATTAAGGTGGTCCCAAAAAGGAGGGATTTTTCAAATTGACTGTTTGTCTGTTTTTTAAATCCTCCCCCTCTGGCCAACATATGTAATAACAAGTGTGTGTAAGAAACTGAAATGCGTCCCCTTTGGCCAAAATTAATCTTTAAAACATTTTATAGATATGTATATAGAGACATACTGTAATAACTTGAAGTAAATAATGAAGATTAAAAACCAATTACAAAAAAAAAATTAAATAAAAAAAATAAAAAAATTAAATAAAAGCTTACCCTTTTTTATATTTGAATAGTATGTATATATTATTATTATGTTGTAAATACAAATTTTTATATATCTAGAAAGGGTGGTCCGAAAGAGGTAGGCATTTTTCGGAGAAGGTAACAAAATACAATAATGTGTGTGTGTGTGTGTGTGTGTGTGTGTGTGTGTGTGTGTGTGTGTGTGTGTGTGTGTGTGTGGGTGTGTGTGTGTGTGTGTGTGTGTGTGTGTGTGTGTGTGTGTGTGTGTGTGTGTGTGTGTGTGTGTTTGACTTGTTTGTGCCTCTTCTGACCCATGTGTGGTTACATGGCTGTCCCGGGTGCTTTTGTGTGTGGTTTACCTGCACAGATTGCCGTCTTGAATAAGGGAAGTATTCCTCCGAGTCAAAGTCAAAAGGATGAACCGACAGCAGGCGTTTATTTTTACGCATCTGGAAGACAAACTCAATTCAAATACTCCTGCTTTATAATCTTCACACTTTTATCTTTGCTTTTACCGATTTGTATCGCTGCGCCTCAACTTCTCCGTGGTCGTCGTCATTTGCATAAACTTCTACAACATAGAAGAACATATGGAGGTTAATTTGTGTCTTTATTACAAAAGCTTTTTTATGTAACTTAATTGTTTACGTTTGAATTTTGTGAACTCAATTTTTTTTTTTTTTCAAATCAAATTATGTTGACACTTTCGTTGAAAAAATGAATGAAAATGTTATCAAAATGTGTTTTTAAAAATTCATTGTTTGAAAATGTAATGTATAAAAATTCAGGGTTTAAAAATTCAGTGTATAAAAGTTAAAAGTTTGAAAATTCAGTGTATAAAAATTCTGTGTTTAAAAATTCAGTAAGTTGAAGCAGTTCCCACACTTTCCAAATCGTCCTCCGGAAACTCTTGTTATCTTTGAGCCCTAATCATAAAAAATGTATCTCCGTGTTGTATACCTCCTTAAGTTCAGTTGCTCCAAACTCTTTATCAGTGATAAGAGCCTCGTGGGAGAGCGATCTTAATACCAACATATCCGATCAACACTGGAACTCGGCCCTGAAACTGGTTCACTCCTCCTCAATATGTGCCCGTCATAGTCTCATCCAATGCAAAGTAATCCATAAAATTCACTACACTAATTCAAAACTATCCAAAATCTACCCCACTGTTAGCAATACCTGCAATAGATGCAAACAATCTCCGGCTGATCATGTCCATATGTTCTGGTCCTGCTCTAAACTATGTTCCTTTTGGGAGGACATTTTTGACACAATTGGAAAAGCATACGGTCAAAACTTTCCTCCCAACCCATTATCAGCCATTTTTGGCGTATGCCCCACTAAAACGCGCTGTTGCTTTTATGACCCTGCTGGCCAGGCGATTGATCTTGTTTAATTGGAAGCTGGCTCGCCCCCCATCACACGGCCGTTGGATTAGAGAGGTTCTCTACAATCTAAAACTGGAATAACTTAGGTTTTCGCTAAAGGGCTCGGTTCAAGCATTTGAAAGCTCATGGAGCCCTTTTTTGCTGTATGTCAACTCTCTTGACCTATGCCCAGACGCAGATGAGGAATAATCTCCCTTTTATTTATTAGTATTACTTTATTCTATTTTTTATTTTATTATATATTATTATTATTATTATTATTATATATATATATATATTTTTTTTTTATATATATCTGTCTGTCTCTGGCCGCGTATGTGTGTGTGTGTGTGAGAATGTGTCTGTCTTTGTCGTCTTACTTGTTACATAATTGTGCCATTTGTCCCTCGTTAGTGGGACCTGAGTGGGGTGGGAGGGTGGGTGGGTGGTTTGGGTTTTAAGGGAAAGGGTGTGAATCATTTACTGACTTTAAAATTGTATTGTTTTGACTTGCACTTTTTTCTGTCTGTTTGAAAATGCCAATAAAAAAAAGTTGGAAAAAAAAAAAATTCAGTAAATTGTCGGGTTCTGAGACAGACTCGATTGCTTTTGTCTTAATTTACCGGAAGTAAGTCTTGCTTTTTAAAGCAGCACATTTTTTTACACTGAATATTTATACCCTGTTTTTTTTTCAGACTGAGATAGGCTCCAGCACCCCCCGCAACCCCAAAAAAGGGACAAGCGGTAGAAAGTGGATAGATGGAATGTTTATACATCCAATTTTTATACAATACATTTTAAAACACACATTTTGTAAAACACGCATTTTGCTAAAAAAAAAAAAAAAAATGTTCAATGAAACTGTCAGCATAATTTGCTAAAATTTGCTAAAATTTGCTAAAAAGAAAATGTTCAATGAAACTGTCAGCATAATCTGATGTAAAAAAATTCAGTTCACAAAATTCTAATGCAAAAAAATTTTGTTACATGGAGTCAGTGTCAAAAAAAAGCTTTCGTAATAAAGACACAAATTAACCTCCATAGAACATTTTAGGTTTGTTCTACAAATTATAAAAAATATTATTATAAAAATACTCATTTTTACATTTGTAGTTATTTTCCAGTGCAAAAACGTTACCATAGTGCATACATTTACAATGTGCATGTGTGGACCGCGGGAACTGGGGGCCAAAAAAAAAGATTCCTGGCCAACCAAATTGGTCTAATCTAATCCAATCTAATCTAATCTAATCAGGAATGGTTCTTGTAATTTCCAGAAACCTTTAGATGCTTTCACCGTACTGATTTGATTAATTATTTGAAGAACATTAGTCATGTTTAATAAAGGTTTACAGAATACTCAATATTGTTTTATTATTTTATAATCGTACTTTGTGCTATTAATGTTAGCTAACATGCTGCAAAATTAGCTCCTTTCTACCACAATGAGGGCCTGATTTACTAAAGGTTTGCATGTACTAAAACACAAGCAAACTTAAGAGCACACGCAAAGCTGATCGACTAAACATGTACAAATTGGATTGCGTCTGTTAAGTGAGTAGAATAAGGAGTGCAATCCATTTTGCATCTCTGTCTTCATTAATATGGCGAGGAGAAGATGCAAATATATTATACAGCACACGCTGTGTGATTTATCAACTCTCATCACCGTTTTGCAAACACTATTGAGCGTGTTATTTAGCACGTCTGAAAAGTATGTGCAGACTGACACAGTAACACACTCGGCTGCAGTATTGGTGCTCGCGCTTTGAAAGGAAAATGAGTGTGTGTGTGTGTGTGTGTGTGTGTGTGTGTGTGTGTGTGTGTGTGTGTGTGTGTGTGTGTGTGTGTGTGTGTGTGTGTGTGTGTGTGTGTGTGTGTGTGTGTGTGTGTGTGTGCATGGTCTGTAAGAAATAAAAAATATTAGACATATTGTCTATACAGCAACATCCTTTCATAATTTTATACCGCATGCTGAGTGAGTTACAGGGCTGATTAAAACAAATTAAATTGATGCGTTTTAGTGTCTGCTTGTGTTTGTTTTTATTTTTATTTTAATGGCGTTCATTTTTTCGTTTAGAATATATACTAATAACATAGCTCCCATATGGAAAAAAACTCCCTGAAGTATGCATTTTTTTTGCGTCTTGAGAACAATAAGCGAACCTTTTCTCTCATGAGTGCACAAAAGAACAGTGTGTTTCATTGTGAATGCACAGGCCCGCTTCTAAAATGCCCATAAAAAGTGGTACATTCCTGTTGCTTGTTTTATTGCAAAACGCCACCGATAGGAGCATGATAACGTGAATGTGCAGTAATGGGTCTCCATGGTGAAAGTTTAAAATGTAATTGAAATAAGGCGGTCTGCACCAGTTATGATTAGCATGTGCAGTGTTCGTAGATCGCACGCAACACGCCCACATTTTTTTTAGATTGCACACGCTGTTAAGCACGTGGTAGTTGGATCTTAGTAAACCCGGCACTTAGTGTTATATTGGTGAACATTATAATACATCCATCCATCCATTGTCCCTGTGCTGGAGCCTATCCCAGCTGCATTCGGGCGGAAGGTGGGGTACACCCTGGACAAGTCGCCCCCTTATTATAATACATTTCAACTGTTTGTTATTTCTGGAGGACCAGGCGGAAGATGCAAAGTTGGGATGAGTAATATTTTGTGGTAAGGTGAACCATGTGATTTATTAAGACAACGATTATTGATGTATTTAATATTTGTATGTTTACTATGGTACATTATTTATTTATTATTTATCTGTTCACTGTTCTGTTTCAGAGAACAAGGAAATTGGATGAAATTGATATGGAATGAAAAGGGGTAGGACTAAATAAGCTCTGCTTCTTCCTACTCCTTTTCGGAAGTGCTGTAATGAAACGACTGGAACTGTGTGATGCAAAACATTGTATTGTATGCATGTTCGAAATAAACTGAAACTGAACTGAAACTGTGATAACATGTCCACCACTTGATGGCTTTACTCTTACAATAAACATTTTGAGCAAATCATGTCCATTCCTATTCTTACTAATTTGTCATTGTGTTGTTTGCTATTATGATATCTATGAATGTTGTAGTATTACAAACTATTATTTGTAAAATGTGAGTACATTAATGTTTAGTAAGTTAGTTCAGTTCAATTGAACATGTCATCATTAATTTACAATACAAAAATCTTGCTTGTGGAAACATAAAACACAAATGGACCACAGGAACCTTTTACAAACCCCGTTTCCATATGAGTTGGGAAATTGTGTTAGATGTAAATGTAAACGGAATACAGTGATTTGCAAATCCTTTTCAACCCATATTCAATCGAATGCACTACAAAGACAAGATATTTGATGTTCAAACTCATAAACTTTATTTTTTTTTTTTGCAAATAATAATTGTGTGCAGAATAATTGGGAACAAGTGGGTGCCATGATTGGGTATAAAAAAAAGCTTCCCAAAAAATGTTCAGTCTTTCACAAGAAAAGATGGGGCGAGATACACCCCTTTGTCCACAACTGCGTGAGCAAATAGTCAAACAGTTTAAGAACAACGTTTCTCAAAGTGCAATTGCAAGAAATGTAGGGATTTCAACATCTACGGTCCATATCATCATCAAAAGGTTCAGAGAATCTGGAGAAATCACTCCACGTAAACGGCATGGATGGAAACCAACATTGAATGACCGTGACCTTCAATCCCTCAGACGGCACTGTATCAAAAACCAACATCAATCTCTAAAGGATATCACCACATGGGCTCAGGAACACTTCAGAAACTCACTGTCAGTAACTACAGTTCGTCGCTACATCTGTAAGTGCAAGTTAAAGCTCTACAATGCAAAGCGAAAGCCATTTCTCAACAACATCTAGAAACGCCGCCGGCTTCTCTGGGCCCGAGAGAAGCTAAGATGGACTGATGCAAAGTGGAAAAATGTTCTGTGGTCTGACGAGTCCACATTTCAAATTGTTTTTGGAAATATTCCACATCGTGTCATCCGGACCAAAGGGGAAGCGAAACATCCAGACTGTTATTGACGCAAAGTTGAAAAGCCAGCATCTGTGATGGTATGGGGGTGCATTAGTGCCCAAGGCATGGGTAACTTACACATCTGTGAAGGCACCATTAATGCTGAAAGGTGCATACAGGTTTTGGAACTACATATGCTGCCATCCAAGCGTCGTCTTTTTCATGGCCGCCCCTGCTTATTTCAGCAAGACAATGCCAAGTCACATTCAGCACGTGTTACAACAGCGTGGCTTTGTAAAAAAAAGAGTGCTGGTACTTTCCTGGTCTGCCTGCAGTCCAGACCTGTCCCCCATCGAAAATGTGTGGCGCATTATGAAGCGTAAAATACGACAGCGGAGACCCCGAACTGTTGAACGACTGAAGCTCTACATAAAACAAGAATGGGAAAGAATTCCACTTTCAAAGCTTCAACAATTAGTTTCCTCAGTTCCCAATCGTTTATTGAGTGTTGTTAAAAGAAAAGGTGATGTAACACAGTGGTGAACATGCCCTTTCCCAACTACTTTGGCACGTGTTGCAGCCATGAAATTCTAAGTTAATTATTATTTGCAAAAAAAAAATAAAGTTTATGAGTTTGAACATCAAATATGTTGTCTTTGTAGTGCATTCAATTGAATATGGGTTGAAAAGGATTTGCAAATCATTGTATTCCGTTCATATTTGCATCTAACACAATTTCCCAACTCATATGGAAACAGGGTTGGGACTATAATTACCAAGAAATACAATTGCTTGGACATTATTTGTAAACGGGCTTTTGTTTCTCTGTGGTGAATTGTGAAGTAATGAAGTACTTACGGCTGCGGACATCTGGCATGCTCTGAGTGTCATCATCACGCCCACCTGGCGTAAGAAACCCTTTATTAGCATGGAAGTTATAGTTAAAGTACCAATGATTGTCACACACACACTAAGTGTGGTGAAATTAACCTTTGCATTTGACCCATACCCTTGTTCACCCCCTGGGAGGTGAGGGGAGCAGTGAGCAGCAGTGGTGGCCGCGCCCGGGAATCATTTTGGTAATTTAACCCCCAATTCCAACCCTTGATGCTGAGTGCCATGGGTCCCATTTTTATAGTCTTTGGTATGACTCAGCCGGGGTTTGATCTCAGGGCGGACACTCTAACCACAAGGCCACTGAGCAGGTAGCTGTTAGCATTTGATATTTGCAACACAATCACTTTAACATTTTTAGCAATTTGTGTGTTTTTTAGTGTATTAATTATATATTTGACACATGTACATTGTACAATACGGTTCTTGTATTGCATAGACAATATAAAACAAGAGGATTTTCATCTTCTGTTTCTGAGCAAAGGCAAAGTGACAGCAGCTTAAAAAAAATGAACTGATTGGAAACATTTGATTGATTGAAGGGTATATAAATAATGACAATCACCTTCTCCGTTCAGCCTTTTGTAAAGTGATCTCATCACCTTGGCGCTGCCGAAGCGCTTAAAGCGATTACGGACGTTGTCGTGGTACCACCCCAGGGTGCCGATCTTCAGGACTCTGGAGGAGAGAAGACGGCGATGAAGCCCGCACAGTGAATGCAGACTGTGCCAGGAAGGTGGGCGTGGCTCACCTGGTCATGCGGCAGTTGTCGCACACCCAGCCGTGCTCCTTCTTGTTGTAGCGGCTACACGACTTGCAGATGAACGAGCGGCAGTCCAGGCACTGACGCTTGCTGTTGACTAGGAACTTAAAGGGCTGCAGGCAGCGAATGCACAACGAGTCGGCCAGTTGGTTCTGGGAGCCCAGCAGCTCTCGTTTTGTGTCCTCCTTGTCAATGGAGTCCTTCAGCTTCCTGTGGAACACCAGCATCTTGTCAGAATATTCCTACATTTCAGGTCTATACCACTTAGAAAATACACTTTACAACACAAATCCATTCTTTTTAACAGTTTCTAGAAGTTGTAAGGATGCGGACGGACAGGAGGAGACGCTTCCAGAGGTGAGCAGCAGAGTATGAAGTTGAGAAATATTAGACTGACCATACATGTCCTCTTTTGCGGGGCTGTCCGGGCGGGGTTACTTAAATGCCTCAAATGTCCGGCATTTTGAGTCAGGGTTGCGTGTATTTTCAATGTACGCCCAGGGTTAAGAAGGGGTTAAAAACAAAACAAATTGTGAAGGTGTGCACAGCAGCAGCATTCGTGACGGAGGGGCAGGGACAGAGAGAGCGATAGAATGAGGGAGTGGATTGATTGACTTACTTGCCAACCCTCCCGATTTTCCCGGGAGACTCCCGCATTTCAGTGCCCCTCCCGAAAATCTCCCGGGGCAACCATTCTCCCGATTTCCACCAAGACAACAATATTGGGGGCGTGCCTTAAAGGCACTGCCTTTGCGTGCCGGCCCAGTCACATAATTTCTACGACTTTTCACACGCACAAGCGAATGCAATCGCATACTTGGTCAACAGCCATACAGGTCACACTGAGGGTGGCCGTGTAAACAATTTTAACACTGTTACAAATATGCGCCACACTGTGAACCCACACCAAACAAGAATGACAAACACATTTTGGGAGAAAATCCGCACCGTAACACAACATAAACACAACAGAACAAATACCCAGAACCCCTTGCAGCACTAACTCTTCCAGGATGCTACAATATAGTATGTATGTATGTCCTGGAACACCATTATCATCATTTCATGACCGAAGCAAAACACTTTTTACACTTTTATACTGAAATAAATACACCTACAACTTATTAAATAATAACATAGAAAAAACTACCAGCAGCGGTAAAGTTTAGATCCATGAAGGAAAGAAGAAAGTGAATGAATGTTTATAACTGAATACATTTACATATGTATAAAAAATGTGTCTTCTTTTTTTACTATTTCTTTTAATGAATTAAGTAACGTTTATGACAAACTTTTTCCAAAACACAATATAGAATGTGAGATATAACAGGACAATGCATATGTTTATCATTTGTTTTCAAAACGCTTACAAAAAAGTGGGACCCCAAAAATTTACTGTGGGACCCCATTTTTATGACTTGATGGGGTCCAAAATTCCTGACGCCAACACTGCTGTCAACAGAGGAGAAAAAATGCTTTATTTAAATAAATATATTATTTATAAAGCAAGTTCGAGTATAATTGGCAAATTTTCACCTAGTCCCGCCCTTGGCGTGCTGCCCGCCTTGGCACGCATATATGCAGGAGCGCCGCTAGGGATTTTGGGCCCCATGAAAAGAATCTTTACAGCGCCCCCAACACAGATTTGGGGGCGCTCCCAAAACAATACAATGGTTTGATACAATGGTGATGATGTTGAGAAAGGTGAAGTCTAGGACGATGCCGAGATGTCATGGGAGGGAAAGATGTCGTTTGTGACTTTGAGTTTGTTGTAATGCCAAAATTAATATTTTAGTAATCTCTTGTCTAAAACCACAATTTCAATCTAAGAGTTTGTGTGTGCGGCTTTGTCCTCACTGCATTGGTCTGTTTTTTGTCCTAAGGTAAGACACTTTTATGACCCTTTACGCATTCTTGGGGCTTGATGGGGATCTCTCCAAAACCCCATATTCTTCATGATTAGGACAAAGACTGCTGTGATGTTAGTTAACCACTATTTATGTTATATTTGTATTTTGGTCAAAAGGTTACTCTCCAAATGGGTTTCTTTTATGATTGATGTTGTTAACTGCCTTACCCAATGCTTAACCAAAACATAAGATATCCAAAATTTAGATAGTTTGTATTCATCCATCGTCTTCTTTCTCCCTCTCCCAGGAGACAGGACATTTCGCCCAAACCCCCTCCCTCCTCTCTCACTTCCAAAAGCTTTAATGTTCTGAAAGCGTGTTTTTGTCTTTCTCTTCCTCTTTCTCACTCACTCTCTTGCTCTTGTCCTCCTTTCCATTGCAGCGTAAAACCTTGCTCCTTTGTTAGCTGATGTTTTCTGAGTGCTCAAATAAATACTTAAACATATCTTAGTTTCCTCTGAATATTTATTTATTTAATTGAAAAATTCCAAAACAGTGTTTGATAAGCTGTGACATGAGTTCATGTCACATGACAAATGTGACTTGTCGTCCCAGAAGACATTCTGGTGTCCATTTCTACCCCTGTTTGGGTAGAGGTGAGCGGTAGACATTTTACATCCTGTACTGGTTATCAGCCACTCACAGGACACATATATACAAACCCCGTTTCCATATGAGTTGGGAAATTGTGTTAGATGTAAATATAAACGGAATACAATGATTTGCAAATTATTTTCAACCCATATTTAGTTGAATATGCTACAAAGACAACATATTTGATGTTCAAACTGATAAACATTTCTTTTTTTGCAAATAATCATTAACTTTAAAATTTGATGCCAGCAACACGTGACAAAGAAGTTGGGAAAGGTGGCAATAAATACTGATAAAGTTGAGGAATGCTCATCAAACACTTATTTGGAACATCCCACAGGTGAACAGGCAAATTGGGAACAGGTGGGTGCCATGATTGGGTATAAAAGTAGATTCCATGAAATGCTCAGTCATTCACAAACAAGGATGGGGCGAGGGTCACCACTTTGTCAACAAATGCGTGAGCAAATTGTTGAACAGTTTAAGAAAAACCTTTCTCAACCAGCTATTGCAAGGAATTTAGGGATTTCACCATCTACGGTCTGTAATATCATCAAAGGTTTCAAAGAATCTGGAGAAATCACTGCACATAAGCAGCTAAGCCCGTGACCTTCGATCCCTCAGGCTGTACTGCATCAACAAGCGACATCAGTGTGTAAAGGATATCACCACATGGGCTCAGGAACACTTCAGAAACCCACTGTCAGTAACTACAGTTGGTCGCTCCATCTGTAAGTGCAAGTTAAAACTCTCCTATGCAAGGCGAAAACCGTTTATCAACAACACACAGAAACGCCGTCGGCTTTGCTGGGCCTGAGCTCATCGAAGATGGACTGATACAAAGTGGAAAAGTGTTCTGTGGTCTGACGAGTCCACATTTCAAATTGTTTTTGGAAACTGTGGACGTCGTATCCTCCGGACCAAAGAGGAAAAGAACCATCCGGATTGTTACAGGCGTAAAGTTGAAAAGCCAGCATCTGTGATGGTATGGGGGTGTATTAGTGCCCAAGACATGGGTAACTTACACATCTGTGAAGGCGCCATTAATGCTGAAAGGTACATACAGGTTTTGGAGCAACATATGTTGCCATCCAAGCAACGTTACCATGGATGCCTCTGCTTATTTCAGCAAGACAATACCAAACCACGTGTTACATCAACGTGGCTTCATAGAAAAAGAGTGCGGGTACTAGACTGGCCTGCCTGTAGTCCAGACCTGTCTCCCATTGAAAATGTTTGGCGCATTATGAAGCCTAAAATACCACAACGGAGACCCCCGGACTGTTGAACAACTTAAGCTGCACATCAAGCAAGAATGGGAAAGAATTCCACCTGAGAAGCTTAAAAAATGTGTCTCCTCAGTTCCCAAACGTTTACTGGGTGTTGTTAAAAGGAAAGGCCATGTAACACAGTGGTGAACATGCCCTTTCCCAACTACTTTGGCACGTGTTGCAGCCATGAAATTCTAAGTTAAAAATTATTTGCAAAAAAAAAAATAAAGTTTATGAGTTTGAACATCAAATATCTTGTCTTTGTAGTATATTCAATTGAATATGGGTTGAAAAGGATTTGCAAATCATTGTATTCCGTTTATATTTACATCCAACACAATTTCCCAACTCATATGGAAACAGGGTTTGTACAAACATCCCATTCACACCTATCGACAATTTATAGCTTTTTTGTGTTAGTGCAAAACTGCTGGCAAGAGGCAGTTAACAAAGCAGGTAATAAGGAGTCATCCGTACTGCCTACAAAGCTCTCTAAAATACATCCAAAAACCGCCAACTTACATGCCGTGACCTTCATATCGACCAAACTACAAAATTACAACTTGTTGTTGTAAGAGCTAACTAATAGGAACTACTTTTAGTAACACAGCCCCTTGCCCACAGAGATACTCACACTGCACGGCCGACCGCTGCTGCTGCGTACTTGCCTCTGAGTTTGGAGATTATACAAGATTATAAATCATACTGTCTTGTACAGTAGAAGGTTGTTGCCAGATGCTGAGAAGTTGATCGAATGTGAAATTCAATTCAGACCTGAAGACATAGGAAGACGTGGCATTTTTTACCCGAGGAAGAGGGTTAAAAAATGGACTCGTCACGTTTTTAATATTGCTTGTCCATGTTGGTTGTCAAATACGCACTTTGTCCTGTGTTAATATTATTGTGAGAAAACAAATTGTCTGTAAAATATCAATAAATTCCATTGATTATAGCTTTGACACCAGTTTGCGGCAGGCTAAGGCTAAACCAAAAGATGCCAGCGTGTCTGATCGCTCAACCGTCAAACCCATTGCAGTTCGACTATTTATTAGACTTGCTAGTGCACTTTTTTTCGAAGTGTCATTTAGCAACTTTGCTTATGTTGTTATAATAATGATGTTGTGTCCTCAGCACACTAGTTATGTATCTAAGTTTATGTTTATGTTTAACACTACTGTGGAGGGGGCGTGGCCTGCGGGCCTGCAGCGGAACGGGGTGTGCCAGGACCGGCCTCGAAGTCAGCGACAGGTGCGTAGATGGCCCAGGTGGGCCTTGTTATCTAATCACCTGTCGCCCTGTTTAAGCAGCAGCCGAGAGGAGAGATGTTGTTGGAGCTGGAGCAAGAGCGAGAGCACAGACTCATAGGGAAAGGAAGACACACAGACAATTGCTGGAAAGCAACCTGAGGACACTATTAAAAATAAAGACTCTGTTGTAACCCTGATCCGGGCTCTCCTGGCAGCAGTAGATCTAATTTAAATGTAACCAGTCATATCAATAAAAGAGAGAAATCCAACCTTTTACAAAGTACAGTAGTTCTCATCAGGGGCGCCGAAAAGGGGGGGTAAAAGAGACGGATTCTAGGGGCCCATGATGGAGGGGGGCCCAGAGAGGCCCCTAATGATGATGAAATTATAATACAGAAAAAATAATGACACTGTGTTGGGGGCCCTGTAAAGATTATTTTCATGGGGCCCAAAATCCCTAGCGGCGCCCCTGGTTCTCATACCGATGACACTTGAAGACACCTTCTCTGTCATGAAGCTGCACACTAAAAGTATAATGTTAAGCAGAAGATATGGCTGTTTAATTTATATTCTTTTAAGTTAAGCAGGAAATATCTCTATCCAGAAAAACAATATTTACAGTAGGATGGTGAGAGGAAGGTGGGGGTTGACCATTTTGCAATGCATTCTGCTGAAAATAATGGAAAGTGTCACTCTACATAGCAACTGACGCTGTGGTCAAAGTTGGAATTGCCACAAAACACATTTTAAGATATTCAACAATCTACTACCATCTGGCAGCGAAAGTGGATAGTACGGTGGTATTGGTATCAAAATCATCACAATAATACTGAGTCGTGAGAAAGAAAGGATCGTTTTTTTCGACATTTCCTGAAGTTTTCATTTAAATCTATCCAAAACATTTTGAGTTATGTTGCTATTAGACAGACAAACAAACCCTGGCAAAAACAAAACCTCATTGGTCTACGTCCTACAAGGCAAAATTGCCGCCTTCGTCCGGAGTGTTTCCAAGATGACCCATAAAGCCGGTCAGAAGTTGTCATGTTTTAATCCACATTTTTTTCCAAAAACAACTTGTGCTCTAAATGGATTTGTTATCAGTAGGAAATGCGCCAGGTGGCAGTGCGGCCCAAAAAAACGTTTGGTGACACTGCACTGCTGGGCACACAGGTAATATGAGAAGCTACTTGATAAACCGTCACCCGGAAAATACATTTGATGCCAAAGAAGCCAAGCATCAAATTGTGAGGTATTTACATTATTAAACGTCAAATTGTCTGCTAACTTTTGTGAGAATCATTTTTCAAAGTGATAGAAGTTGTCCACTACAAAGGACACTGTTTTTCTGAAGTAAAAGTTGAAAGACACTAACATGAACATTATTGTTTCACAGTTGTTTTACTGGATGTTTATAATGTCAGTTTAAAGACACTTAATTGAAAGTATATTTAAATAAATAAATACTCATATAGATATATAAATATATATATATATATATATATATATATATATATATATATATATATATATATATATATATATATATATATATATATATATATATATATATATATATATATATATATATACACACACTTGTTTGTAGTAATAATATAATTTTAATTATTTGTGTGTTCAATTACAGTAAGTGTGTTTATCCTAAACATTCTTGCCACTTCATTTTACACACTATTCATTTTTTAAGTCCTTTACAGCTTAATACGGTGATAATATTTTACCGTGAGATTTTTGTCAAGTTTCATGTGTCAGGTAAACCGTGATGAATGGGGTAATGTGAATCTCCTTCCTACTATTTTTATTTTTTTGCTCATTTTGTTATTTTGCACAAAAGCATTGAACACTGAATAATTACTTTCCATTGTATTTGTACTTGGCCTGCACATCTAACCAAATTCTGGTTAAAGTCAAATAGTTAAAAAATACAGTATGTGTGTGTAGACTGTCAGTCATTGGGTCATATAATCCAAAAAGGTTTACATTCAGCCTTTGCAGATAGTATTTCACATAAATAAAAAAGGCAAAAAAATCAGGTCGACCAGACCCACAAGGTATCCCCTATTTAATTATTTGTTTGTTTCAGAGAGTTGGCAGCCTTTACTGAGGAGTGAGGATTATGCAGAATTTACCCACTGAAGGTAGAGTACAAATCTAGTGCTGAAAGATATAAACATCCCATCAGTCAGAGTGTACATTGTAAGTCACTGTTGTACTATGTTCATATTAGCTTCTGGCTTCTAAAACTTGTAGCCCATGTATTCAGGCTCAAAGAGATAAGGTTCTGGATCATCGTTCGTCCCAAAGTAGTCGTCGTTAGCTCTCATAAAGTCTGCCATGATTAGTAGAGGTTGTTATTGTAGATGTAAAATAAATGTTCCCAGGAAAGAAGTTAAGGTAAGGCTTAAAATGACTTAAATACTTGAATATTACATGTTATCATGAATATGTCTGTTACTACA
Source organism: Nerophis lumbriciformis (assembly GCF_033978685.3). Taxonomy (NCBI): domain Eukaryota; kingdom Metazoa; phylum Chordata; class Actinopteri; order Syngnathiformes; family Syngnathidae; genus Nerophis; species Nerophis lumbriciformis. The sequence goes on along the minus strand of NC_084548.2, from coordinate 29,072,803 downwards.
TTACATACACACTTACATGGTGTATATAAAACGTTGTTGGCGGTTTTTAAGAGGGATTTTTAGGCAAAATAAATCAATCCCCATTACCAGCAGTTGTTTACTGTTTAGAATGCATAGAAAAGAGACATGTGTTCGAGACTCACATAGGGATTGTGGATGATGGCCAAAATTTCAACAAAGTGTAGTTCATCTCTAAGTGCTGGGCTGCACTAAGAATTGACAGGCCGTGGCTTTTCGCTCACTAGCTAGTGCTGCTTGACTTAACTCACTTACTCAGTGCCTTGCAAAAGTTTTCAATCCCCCCCACCCCCCACCACCACCACACACACACACCCCACTTGGATTATTTCAGTCCTGTATTGCTTTTATAAATTACATTATTGACCATTTAATTTGACAAATTTCATGTCAAGGAGATGTTGGTCTGATGAGACAAAAATGTTGATTATGTGTGCAAAATAGCTGCAAACATTTGGCAATAATCTTTCTAAACCTGCAAGAAAACTAATTATTGGTAAAAGACTCATTCTCAATGCATTCTAACAGTTGATTTTTAGAGGGGAGGAGTATATTTACAGCTAGAATTCACCAAGTCAAGTATTTCATATATATATATATATATATATATATATATATATATATAAGAAATACTTGACTTTCAGTGAATTCTAGCTATATATATATATATATATATATTTATTTATTTATTTATTTATTTATTTATTTATTTTAAATTTATTATATATATATATATATATATATATAAATAAAAATAAGAGAAATACTTGAATTTCAGTGTTCATTTATTTACACATATACACACACATAACACTCATCTACTCATTGTTGAGTTAGGGTTGAATTGTCCATCCTTGTTCTATTCTCTGTCACTATTTTTCTAACCATGCTGAACACCCTCTCTGATAATGCATTCTGCTTCGTCTCCTTGTTGTGTGCGCAGTTGTGCGCTGCACTCTCTAAAAGCCGTAGATGTTATTGTCACATATGCGTGTACAGTAGATGGCAGTATTGTCCTGTTTAAGAGTGTCACAACATTGCTGTTTACAGCAGACGAACTGCTTTACGCTAGACGAAAACGTGACTGCTGTTGTTGTGTGTTGTTGCCGCACTGGGAGGACGTTAATGAAACTGCCTAACAATAAACCCACATAAGAAACCAAGAACTTGCCCTCGATCATTCTACAGTTATAACGTGATTGGGCAGGCACCCTGTTTATATTGTGGGAAAGCGAACGTGAAAACAGGCTGTCGACACGTCACTCAGGTCCGCATGGAGCTGGAGGGGGCGTGGCCTCCAGCTCCGCCTGAATTTCGGGAGATTTTCGGGAGAAAAATTTTCCCGGGAGGTTTTCGGGAGAGGCGCTGAATTTCGGGTTTCTCCCAGAAAATCCGGGAGGGTTGGCAAGTATGTTCACTAAAAACATGGCATACCCGATGCGAGCATGAATTGCTGACATGTGACTGACTGCATGCACAGAAACATCACGAGTGGCGATGCCGGTTGCACGGATTATTTCACACTTACTAAAGCAGCCAGGCAGCCTCTGCCAAGCGTGCTCATGCTAACCCAAGAGCCAGTATCAGCTGCCCGGCTTCCCAAAGTCCAGCTCACACCAATACCGGCAGCCTGGTTGCTCAAGACTCCGTCTCCAAGTCCCGTTGCTAAGCCACGCCAGCTCAAGGCTTTAATGCCCCCCATTCCTGTTCCACGTCAGTGCTTTGGGGGAACTGTACGGGACGGAGCAACGACCCTCCTCCAAGCCTCCCTCCCTCTATTCCTGCTCCAGGTGACACTGCCGGTCTACAGCTCATTGCTCCGGCAAGGGAGGAAATCTGGAAGGTCCTCTTAAGTGGGTGTGGAGTACTGCTACTCAGTACCTACATTTTGGGGTCGCCGCCCACCTCTCTCCAAGTTGGGTCGTCGCTTGCTGCTCTTCCTGCTCGTCTGCCCATGACGTCGTCGCCTGCTCTTTCAGTGAGTTTGTCCATAGAGTCCGTCTTCGCCCGCTGCAGAAGTAACCACCTGGTGCTCACCTTCTTCGCCTTCTACAGAATCTCCCATAGATGTGGTCATTCCACAAGCGCCCTCTGCGCCATGCCCAGGACCTGTGCAGAGATCTCCGCTCCTGCTAGAAAAGCCATGTCGTCCGTGTACATACGCCTCCTCATCAGGCATAGAAATGGCCATTCCATGGATTGCCTCTGCAACAACAGCAGCAACGCCCAGGACCTGGGCGTGGACCTCAACTGCTGCTGGAGCGTTAATCCCCCGCTTAGGTCACAGGTTTCAAAACTCTAAACTCAGTTAAACAGTTCATCTCATCCCCAAAACAGTTTCATAATATACTGTTTCATACATTCACGTAGACCTCAATGGGAGGTTTATGTAAAAAAATAACATCATTGGATAATTTGGATAATTCAAATGTGTAATATTTGTCCGGTTTAGTACATCAACTGTTCACTGCTGCCCAATGACATTTCTTCTCTGCATATACTTTTTTGCCAGGTTCAATACTGTTTGGAATTACGTACAGTACTCTTTTTTTTATTGTTATCATCAACGATTTGATAGAATTTTGTAAAGATTTAAAAATGTGGCTGAAGCAAAAATCCCTCAGCATTCGGTTTTGATTATGTTTTTGACCGTTTTGCACAAACGAATGTATCATTGGAAAAGTATTATATTTTGTAGGGGCTGACGTAGCAACTAAGAAAAGACTACCGTATTTTTCGGAGTATAAGTCGCACCGGAGTATAAGTCGCACCTGCCGAAAATGCATAATAAAGAAGGAAAAAAACATATATAAGTCGCTCTGGAGTATAAGTCACATTTTTTGGGGAAATTTGTTTGATAAAACCCAACACCAAGAATAGACATTTGAAAGGCAATTTAAAATAAATAAAGAATAGTGAACAACAGGCTGAATAAGTATACGCTATATGAGGCATAAATAACCAACTGAAAACGTGCCTGGTATGCTAACGTAACATATTATGGGAAGAGTCATTCAAATAACTATAACATATAGAACATGCTATACGTTTACCAAACAATCTGTCACTCCTAATCGCTAAATCCCATGAAATCTTATACGTCTAGTATCTTACATGAATGAGCTAAATAATATTATTAGACATTTTACGGTAATGTGTTAATCATTTCACACATAAGTCGCTCCTGAGTATAAGTCGCACCCCCGGCCAAACTATGAAAAAAACTGCAACTTATAGTCCGAAAAATACAGTACTTGAATTTTGGTGACAATAAATGCATTTTGTGTGAAAGCAATGAAAAGGTTGGTCAACATGGACTTCTTGATTTGCAGACTGTGTTGCTGTAAAAGTTTTCAACATGTGACTCCTGTTCATCTCATGCTTGTTAACACTTAGACTTAAACTTAGACAAACTTTATTGATCCACAAGGGAAATTGTTCCACACAGAAGCTCAGTTACAAAGGATGGAACGGGTAAGGATGAGAAGGCTAATGCAGGTATAAAGTACACTAAAAATGTACCATAGTAGCAATAGAAAATATAACATATATGCATACAGTATATAATATCTAGTGATATATCATATTATTATGTTATATTATATTTGTATATAATAAATACAATATAAAACAAATCCAAATTACCATGTACAAACCCCGTTTCCATATGAGTTGGGAAATTGTGTTAGATGTAAATATAAACGGAATACAATGATTTGCAAATCCTTTTCAACCCATATTCAGTTGAATGCACTACAAAGACAACATATTTGATGTTCAAACTCATAAACTTGATGTTTTTTTTGCAAATAATAATTAACTTAAAATTTCATGGCTGCAACACGTGCCAAAGTAGTTGGGAAAGGGCATGTTCACCACTGTGTTACTTGGCCTTTCCTTTTAACAACACTCAGTAAACGTTTGGGAACTGAGGAGACACGTTTTTTAAGCCTCTCAGGTGGAATTCTTTCCCATTCTTGCTTGATGTACAGCTTAAGTTGTTCAACAGTCCAGGGGTCTCCGCTGTGGTATTTTAGGCTTCACAATACGGCACAGATTTTCAATGGGAGACAGGTCTGGACTACAGGCAGGCCAGTCTTGTACCCGCACTTGGCATTGTCTTGCTGAAAAAAGCAGGGCGTCCGTGGTAACGTTGCTTGGATGGCAACATATCAATCAATCAATCAATCAATGTTTATTTATATAGCCCTAAATCACAAGTGTCTCAAAGGGCTGCACAAGCCACAACGACATCCTCGGTACAGAGCCCACATAAGGGCAAGGAAAAACTCACCCCAGTGGGACGTCGATGTGAATGACTATGAGAAACCTTGGAGAGGACCGCATATGTAGGTAACTCTTGCTCCAAAACCTGTATACAGTACAGCCTGAGGGATCGAAGCTTAGCTGCTTATGTGCAGTGATTTCTCCAGATTCTCTGAACTCTTTGATGATATTACGGACCGTAGATGGTGAAATCCCTAAATTCCTTGCAATAGCTGGTTGAGAAAGTTTTTTTTTAAACTGTTCAACAATTTGCTCACGCATTTGTTGACAAAGTGGTGACCCTCGCCCCATCCTTGTTTGTGAATGACTGAGCATTTCATGGAATCTACTTTTATACCCAATCATGGCACCCACCTGTTCCCAATTTGCCTGTTCACCTGTGGGATGTTCCAAATAAGTGTTTGATGAGCATTCCTCAACTTTATCAGTATTTATTGCCACCTTTCCTAACTTCTTTGTCACGTGTTGCTGGCATCAAATTCTAAAGTTAATGATTATTTGCAAAAAAAAAAAATGTTTATCAGTTTGAACATCAAATATGTTGTCTATGTAGCATATTCAACTGAATATGGGTTGAAAATGATTTGCAAATCATTGTATTCTGTTTATATTTGCATCTATCACAATTTCCCAACTCATATGGAAACGGGGTTTGTACAATATTACAGTATATGTAACAGAAAAATAACACGTGAAAAATTCAAATATAAATCGCTCATTTTCTTAATCACTAGACAGCACTCAGCATAACGTGCATATTTTCATTATAATCTGCAGTTACAGAAACATTTGTGTTAATGATAATCACATTTCCTTCCTGAAAATTCAATCATGCTTGAGATGATAATATTTGTAGCTTACTTGTGATAATGAAATCAAGCTTGTTTATCATCCAGAGTGACATTTTCCAACTTGCATTATTTGCCGTGCAATTTGGTGTGTGCGGAAGTGTGTGCGTGCGTGTGCATGTGTGTGCGTGTGCGGTTGTGTGTTGGGCCCTAATGGCTATATGAGTGTGCAGTGAAGACACAAGCGTCTTTGTGTTGGCTCCGTGTGACTGCAGTCATGACGGAGTCAAGTTTTCACGCTTGCATTCCTTGACTGGTCATATTGGAACAACAACTCACATGACTCTTTTCTAGAGACCTGCAACACCTTTCATGTTTTTACAAAGACCTGAGCAAAACTTTATATACTATTTCACGTCAGGAAGTAGACCTACCCTAGTCGATCTTCTTCGTTCTTGCGCAGGTTAAAGTCTCGTTGAATCACGTCCCACACATGTTTGGCTTCTTCGTCCGATAAACGAGTCAAATCCAGTTTCCGCTCCATATTGACTCCTCTCTGAGCAGGCAAGAAGCAAGTCAGTGGGGGAGCAACAATGCCCTTTATTATAGTTTTATTACTAAATAGATATCAACAATAATACAAAATCAAATTGATTTAAAATGTTGGAAGTAATTGTAAAACTTTGACATCTTTCAAAAGAAAATAGTCCCGGTAGAAAACAATAACAAGTATATAATATATGAAAATTCAACTTTATAACGTATTTAAATATCATTAATCATCTATATCCTTACTTATCAAATGAACACTTAACTAACATTTGATCCAAAAAAGGATCTTTGTTATTTAAAAAGTAGATTTTTTGATGACATGAAAAATAATCCAAAAGTAACAAAGGTCAACGTAGTATTATTATACTTTTTATTCAAAGTTAAATAGAATAAGTTTGTTGTGTAAAAAAAAAAAAAAGGGAAGAGAAAACTCACCTCTGTGTTACTGCTGAAAGACTCAGGATTGAAGTGAGAATATCAGCTGCTCGCTGGTTCACATGCTCCTGACATCATCACCATCACTCACAATAAATACTTTGTTTGCTGACAAGATCAGGTATTACCACCGCCCTCTAAAAAGGAAATAAACATTCATTTTAAGACTGTCTGGTAGAATACAGTAATAAGTACAGTATTTGATTCTTGCTTTTTTTTTTGTACCCTTACGAGACATGTTCTGGTACATTTGCTTTAAGAGACAATTAACTAACATTAAATAGTTTATGATTTAATAAGTATTTGATTCCATTTAGTGCTGTCAAATGATTATCCATCCATCCATTTTCTACCGCTTATTCCCTTTGGGGTCGCGGGGGGCGCTGGAGCCTATCTCAGCTACAATCGGGCGGAAGGCGGGGTACACCCTGGACAATGTTTTAATCAAATTAATCACACTTGAAATTTGATTGTGTCTGATTAATCGCAGCTAATTACTTGCTTGCATAATTTGAATTAACTTTTGACAAAAAAAATATATATATATATTTTAACACAAATGCAATGTTTTTGTATTTTTTTAATGTTTTACTTGAATATTTCTGGCATGTACAGCGATCACAACATTAAATAGTTTATGATTTAAAAAACAAACAAATATTTTAACACAAATGCAATGTTTTTGTCAGAATGTCATACATTAATTTTTTTTTGATGTTTTACTTGAATATTTTTGGCATGTACAGCGATCACAACATTAAATAGTTTATGATTTAATAATTATTTGATTATATTGATTCCATATACAAATGCCATGTTTTTGTTTGAATGTCAAACATGAAAACAATTTTTATGTATTTCTTGAATATTTTTGGCATGTACGGCGATCACAACATTAATTAGTTTATGATTTAACAAGTATTTGATTCCACATGGTGCTGTCAAATGATTATTTTTTAATCAAATTAATCACACTTGAAATTTGATTGTCTGATTAATCGCAGCTAATTACTTGCTTGCATAATTTGAATGAACTTTAAAAAAAATATATATATATATTTTAACACAAATGCAATGTTTTTGTATTTTTTTTAATGTTTTACTTGAATATTTCTGGCATGTACAGCAATCACAACATTAAATAGTTTATGAATTAATATGTATTTGATTATATTGATTCCATACACAAATGCAATGTTTTTGTTTGAATGTCAAACATGAAAACAATTTTTATGTTTTACTTGAATATTTTTGGCATGTACGGCGATCACAATATTAATTAGTTTATGATTTAACAAGTATTTGATTCCACATGGTGCTGTCAAATTATTATTTTTTAATCAAATTAATCACACTTGAAATTTGATTGTCTGATTAATCGCAGCTAATTACTTGCTTGCATAATTTGAATGAACTTTAAAAAAATATATATATATATATTTTAACACAAATGCAATGTTTTTGTATTTTTTTTAATGTTTTACTTGAATATTTCTGGCATGTACAGCGATCACAACATTAAATAGTTTATGAATTAATATGTATTTGATTATATTGATTCCATACACAAATGCAATGTTTTTGTTTGAATGTCAAACATGAAAACAATTTTTATGTTTTACTTGAATATTTTTGGCATGTACGGCGATCACAACATTAATTAGTTTATGATTTAACAAGTATTTGATTCCACATGGTGCTGTCAAATGATTATTGTTTTATCAAATTAATCACACTTGAAATTTGATTATGTCTGATTAATCGCAGCTAATCAGTTGGTTGCATAATTTGAATTAACTTTTGAGAAGAAAAAATATACATATTTTAACACAAATGCAATGTTTTTGTCAGAATGTCATACATGAACTTTCTTTTTTATGTTTTACTTGAATATTTTTGGCATGTACAGCATACAGACATATTTTGTAGTTGTAGTACTTTTAGTTTCTTGTAGCTGTAGTAGAACTTGCAGTAGTGTACTTGTAGATGTTTGCATTTTCATTACTGTACATGTTGCCGTGTACTTGTGGTGTACCCCGCCTTCTGCCCGGATGCAGCTGAGATAGACTCCAGCCACCTCCTGACCCCGAAAGGGACAAGCGGTAGAAAATGGATGGATGGATGGATGTAGTAGTATACTCGCAGTTTCTTGACATTGTGTACTTGTAGTTTATTTTAGTTGTGTACTTGTAATTGAAGAACTTGTAGTTTGTACTTAGTTTCTTGTACAAACCCCGTTTCCATATGAGTTGGGAAATTGTGTTAGATGTAAGTATAAACGGAAAACAATGATTTGCAAATCCTTTTCAACCCATATTCAGCTGAATATGCTACAAAGACAACATATTTGATGTTCAAACTGATAAACATTTTTTTTTTGCAAATAATCATTAACTTTAGAATTTGATGCCAGCAACACGTGCCAAAGTAGTTGGGAAAGGGCATGTTCACCACTGTGTTACATGGCCTTTCCTTTTAACAACACTCAGTAAACGTTTGAGGAGACACATTTTTTAAGCTTCTCAGGTGGAATTCTTTCCCATTCTTGCTTGATGTACAGCTTAAGTTGTTCAACAGTCCGGGGGTCTCCGTTGTGGTATTTTAGGCTTCATAATGCGCCACACATTTTCAATGAGAGACAGGTCTGGACTACAGGCAGGCCAGTCTAGTACCCGCACTCTTTTACTATGAAGCCACGTTGATGTAACACGTGGCTTGGCATTGTCTTACTGAAATAAGCAGGGGCGTCCATGGTAACGTTGCTTGGATGGCAACATACGTTGCTCCAAAAGCTGTATGTACCTTTCAGCATTAATTGCGCCTTCACAGATGTGTAAATTACCCATGTCTTGGGCACTAATACACCTCCATACCATCACGTCACAGATGCTGGCTTTTCAACTTAACAATCCGGATGGTTCTTTTCCTCTTTGGTCCGGAGGACACGACGTCCACAGTTTCCAAAAACAATTTGAAATGTGGACTCGTCAGACCACAGAACACTTTTCCACTTTGTATCAGTCCATCTTAGATGAGCTCAGGCCCAGCGAAGCCGACGGCGTTTCTGGGTGTTGTTGATAAACGGTTTTGGCCTTGCATAGGAGAGTTTTAACTTGCGCTTACAGATGTAGCGACTAACTGTAGTTACTGACAGTGAGTTTCTGAAGTATTCCTGAGCCCATGTGGTGATATCCTTTACACACTGATGTCGCTTGTTGGTGCAGTACAGCCTGAGGGATCAAAGGTCACGGGCTTAGCTGCTTACGTGCAGTGATTTCTCCAGATTCTCTGAACCCTTTGATGATATTACGGACCGTAGATGGTGAAATCTCTCAATTCCTTGCCATAGCTGGTTGAGAAACTGTTCAACAATTTGCTCACGCATTTGTTGACAAAGTGGTGACCCTCGCCCCATCCTTGTTTGTGAATGACTGAGCATTTCATGGAATCTACTTTTATACCCAATCATGGCACCCACCTGTTCCCAATTTGCCTGTTCACCTGTGGAATGTTCCAAATAAGTGTTTGATGAGCATTCCTCAACTTTATCAGTATTTATTTCCACCTTTCCCAACTTCTTTGTCACGTGTTGCTGGCATCAAATTCTAAAGTTAATGATTATTTGCAAAAAAAAAAAGGTTAATCAGTTTGAACATCAAATATGTTGTCTTTGTAGCATATTCAACTGAATATGGGTTGAAAATGATTTGCAAATCATTGTATTCCGTTTATATTTACATCTAACACAATTTCTAGACTCATATGGAAACGGGGTTTGTAGTTTTAGATCTTGTAGTAGTGTACCATAGTTTTGTGTAGTTGTAGCACTTGTAGTAGTGTATTTGCAGTTTCTTGTTGGAGTAGTACTTGTAGTTGTGTACTTACGTAATGTAGTTTCTTGCAGTTGTAATACTTGTAGTAGTGTACCTGTAATTTCTTGTAGTTAATGTACTTGTAGTAACGTAACTTGTAGTTTAGTGTAGTTGTAGTACTTGTAGTAGTGTAATTGTAGTTGTAGTACTTGTAGTGTACTTGTAGTTGTAGTACTTGTAATATTGTACTTGTAGTTTCTTGTAGATGGTCAGCCGGGTTGCAAACATGTCAGGAGGGATGTTGGGGTGAGAAACATTACACAACAGAATGTTTGCATCTCCATGTTTGACAGTAGTTAAAGTTAAAGTACCACTGATAGTCACAAACACACTAGGTGGGGTGAAAGTATCCTCTGCATTTGACCCATCCCCTTGTTCACCCCCTGGGAGGTGAGGGGAGCAGTGAGCAGCAGCGGTGGCCGTGCTCGAGAATCATTTTGGTGATTTAACCCCCAATTCCAACCCTTGATGCTGAGTGCCAAGCAGGTGATGATCAACATTTCATTTCATTTGATGCCAAACACTTCCATTGTGCTGTCATGTGACTAGGGGTGTAACCCACCTCTTGCCTAAAGTCAGCTGTGATATATGGAGGTTAAGTTGTGTCTTTATCACCAATGCTATGTAGTGCTGCATAAACTGCCTCTTTGCCACAGCTTTACAAGACCTGTGTCACGTGACTGCAAACGTGACACCTCATTGGCTTGTTCTGCAGAGGTGGGTAGTAACGCGCTACATTTACTCCGTTACATCTACTTGAGTAACTTTTGGGATAAATTGTACTTCTAAGAGTAGTTTTAATGCAACATACTTTTACTTTTACTTAAGTATATTTATAGAGAAGGAACGCTACTTTTACTCCGCTACTTTTATCTACATTCAGCTCGCTACTAATTTGTATCGATCTGTTAATGCACGCTTTGTTTGTTTTGGTCTGTCAGACAGACCGTCAAAGTGCCTGCCTTACTGGTGACGTTTCACTTCGTTCCACCAATCAGATGCAGTCACTGGTGACGTTGGACCAATCAAACAGAGCCAGGTGGTCACATGACCTGACTTAAACAAGTTGAAAAACTTATTCGGGTGTTACCATTTAGTGGTCAATTGTACGGAATGTGTACTGTACTGTGCAATCTAATAATAAAAGTTCCAATCAATCAATCAAAAGTGTGAAGGAAAAAAGATACTTTTTTATTTCAACCGCACGAGGACGTTCCTGTCTTCACAATAAAAGTGCCGCTCCATCGCGCCTGCGCTTTCAAAACAAGAGTCTCCGAAAGCCAGCGCAAACAAGCTAGCAAGCTACGGAGTTTGACGCCAATATATTTCTTGTAAAGTGTATAAAAACGAATATGGAAGCTGGACAAATAAGATGCCACAAACCCACCACTTTCATGTGGTATTAGACAGAAAGGAGGAACTTTTCTTCTCCTCCATTTGAAAACGTGGACGTTATCATCACAACTGTCTGATTACAATCAACGCAAGTCATCAGAATCAGGTAATACACCAACTTATATTGTTGTCTTCATGAAAGAAAGGAATCTATATGTTAAACATGCATGTATATTCATTAAAACACCTTTAACATGTAAACAAAAACAGCAAAATAAATACATATAAATTATATACTGTATATATCAATGTATATGTATGTATATATATATATATATATATATATATATATATATATATATATATATATATATATATATATATATATATATATGATATGAGTGTGTATGTTACTCATCAGTTACTCAGTACTTGAGTAGTTTTTTCACAACATACTTTTTACTTTTACTCAAGTAAATATTTGGGTGACTACTCCTTACTTTTACTTGAGTAATAAATCTCTAAAGTAACAGTACTCTTACTTGAGTACAATTTCTGGCTACTCTACCCACCTCTGTTGTTCTGAGGCACGATCGCTTGCTTCAGTCTTAATTTACCAGACGTGGGTCGAGAGTTTATATATATACAGTGCAGGCCAAAAGTTTGAACACACCTTCGCATTCAATGTGTTTTCTTTATTTTCATGACTATTTACATTGTAGATTGTCACTAAAGGCATCAAAACTACGAATGAACACATGTGGAGTTATGTACTTCACAAAAAAAGGTGAAATAACTGAAAACATGTTTTATATTGTAGTTTCTTCAAAATAGCCACCCTTTGCTCTGATTACTTTTTTGCACACTCTTGGCATTCTCTCGATGAGCTTCAAGAGGTAGTCACCTGAAATGGTTTTCACTTCAGAGGTGGGCTTAAGCTCATCGAGAGAATTCTGAGAGTGTGCAAAGCAGTAATCAGAGCAAAGGGTGGCTATTTTGAAGAAACTAGAATACAGAACATGTTTTCAGTTATTTCACCTTTTTTTGTGAAGTACATAACTTCACATGTGTTCATTCGTAGTTTTGATGCCTTCAGTGACAATCTACAACGTAAATAGTCATGAAAATAAAGAAAACGCATTGAATGAGGAGAAGGTGTGTCCAAAATGTCGGCCTGTACTATATATATTTCTGTACTGAATATGTATAAATTGAATTTTAAAACTCTGTATTTCAATAAACTGACTTTTTGGACACATGTTTTATTCACAAAATTGTATTAACTGAAATTGTCAAAATAATTTGCTGTAGCAAAACTAATTTCTCAAAATTCAAACAAAAAAAAAATCAGTCACATAAATTCAGTGTCAAAAAAATATTTGGTGATAAAGACACAAATTAACCTATAGAGCAGTGGTTCTTAACCTTGTTGGAGGTACCGAACCCCACCAGTTTCATATGCTCCTTCACCGAACCCTTCTTTAGTGAAAAAAAAAAAGTTTTTTCTTTATTTAATCTTAATTTGTAAATATTAATCATGAAATTATGTTCCATCCATTTTCTACCGCTTAATCCCTTCAGGGTCGTGGGGGGCGCTGGAGCCTATCTCAGCTACAATCGGGCGGAAGGCGGTGTACACCCTGGACAAGTCGCCACCTCATCGCAGTGAAATTATGTTATTATATTAAATAAATACTAATAAAGACATATTTTACAAACAAAGTTACAGGAACGTACACATGATTCCATGTTTACATCTCATTGTGCAACATGTGAATGTTTCAGTGGGAACTAAATGCGATATCTGAAAGGGGTACAAATTATTTCCAAAGCAGGACCCCCACCATCCATCCATCCATTTTCTACCGCTTATTCCCTTCGGGGTCGCGGGGGGCGCTTGAGGCTATCTCAGCTACAATCGGGCGGAAGGCGGGGTACACCCTGGACAAGTCGCCACCTCATCGCAGGGACCCCCACCCCGACATACAATACTAGTACACAGCTCATGAAAAACAATATTTTTTGTTATTGTCATTGCAAGTGGGCCAAAACACTTATATTAGAAAATAATCTCATGGATTATAATGATTATAATAATAAAACATTTAACTTGTTATTTAGTCAGGTTTGGAACTGGTGTGCTGCTGGTGTGGTCACAGTGCATGTGCACGTCTGACGTCGCTCACATGTTCTCCACTGAATGCTCAAGAAGTTTTCGCGTTTGCTCAAGCATATGGAAAATTAGAGGGAACATTGTTTGGGGGTATTCATAATACGCCGATTGAGAGAAGTTTTTATTTACACGATGAGTCGGGTGTGTCTTGACCTCTGTGGCGGAGGCTCCGTCGAACCCCTGAGGCCGACTCACCGAACCCCTAGGGTTCGATCGAACCCAGGTTAAGAACCACTGCTATAGAGATAGACCCCAGCTTACCAAGACCCTAATGACTACAGGTGCTATGAAAACATGGATGGATTGAGAAGTCCATAATTGTTTTTACTTTTGACACCGATAAAGTCTAGATTAGACAATAGCATCAAGACGCCAACATACGTTCATCGTTCCCCCTGCTCTCTAAACCCATCTGCCAGTTTGATGTTGAGTTTTTCCTTTGATTTTGTACCAACATTGCAATAAAAGTGAGTATTTTAATTATTAAATCAGATTTACTCTACTTCTATTGTCATTGTTCACTAACGACGAAAGCAGCTAACAAGCTTAAAGGGGAACATTATCACCATCAATCAATCAATCAATGTTTATTTATATAGCCCTAAATCACAAGTGTCTCAAAGGGCTGCACAAGCCACAACGACATCCTCGGTACAAAGCCCACATAAGGGCAAGGAAAAACTCACCCCAGTGGGACGTCGATGTGACCACCAGACCTATGTAAGCGTCAATATATACCTTGATGTTGCAGAAAAAAGACCATATATTTTTTTAACCGATTTCCGAACTCTAAATGGGTGAATTTTGGCGAATTAAACGCCTTTCTATTATTCGCTCTCGGAGCGATGACGTCACAACGTGACGTCACATCGGGAAGCAATCCGCCATTTTCTCAAACACATTACAAACACCGAGTCAAATCAGCTCTGTTATTTTCCGTTTTTTTGACTGTTTTCCGTACCTTGGAGAAATCATGCCTCGTCGGTGTGTTGTCGGAGGGTGTAACAACACGAACAGGGACGGATTCAAGTTGCACCAGTGGCCCAAAGATGCGAAAGTGGCAAGAAATTGGACGTTTGTTCCGCACACTTTACCGACGAAAGCTATGCTACGACAGAGATGGCAAGAATGTGTGGATATCCTGCGACACTCAAAGCAGATGCATTTCCAACTGGACTGGACAGATCAGCTTTCAGGAAAAGAGAGCGGATGAGGGTATGTCTACAGAATATATTAATTGATGAAAACTGGGCTGTCTGCACTCTCAAAGTGCATGTTGTTGCCAAATGTATTTCATATGCTGTAAACCTAGTTCATAGTTGTTAGTTTCCTTTAATGCTAAACAAACACATACCAATCGTTGGTTAGAAGGCGATCGCCAAATTCGTCCTCGCTTTCTCCCGTGTCGCTGGCTGTCGTGTCGTTTTCGTCGGTTTCGCTTGCATACGGTTCAAACCGATATGGCTCAATAGCTTCAGTTTCTTCTTCAATTTCGTTTTCGCTACCTGCCTCCACACTACAACCATCCGTTTCAATACATGCGTAATCTGTTGAATCGCTTAAGCCGCTAAAATCCGAGTCTGAATCCGAGCTAATGTCGCTATACCTTGCTGTTCTATGCGCCATGTTTGTTTGTATTGGCATCACTGTGTGACGTCACAGGAAAATGGACGGGTGTATATAACAATGGTTAAAATCAGGCACTTTGAAGCTTTTTTTAGGGATATTGCGTGATGGGTAACATTTTGAAAAAAAAATCGAAAAATAAAATAAGCCACTGGGAACTGATTTTTAATGGTTTTAACCCTTCTGAAATTGTCATAATGTTCCCCTTTAATGCATATACAATCATACTCCAGGTTTATACCCTAAATATACTGTGTCTCACATATTTTTTTAAACACATTTGAAATGATAAAATGTATGAACAGGTACTCACCACTAATCAATGATCATGAAAGAAGATAATGAGGATGATGAAGAGATGTAAGGCACAGTGCGAGCTAACGCTTTACGTTAAGAACTTGCTGTTTCTCTGCTTCTCTCCTTTTTTCTGGGTGTATGAATCAGAGCTGATAGATTTTCTTACCCTGTGCATATCCAAAGGTTCAACCTTTTCCTGCAGCGTCATGACCCACTTCTTCCCTGAGAAGGTTCTGGACGCATTGGCAGCATGGTACAATGTAAATGCAATAAAAAGTAAATACATACATTATGAATAAATTAAGATTAAAAACAAAAAATCGCCATCAGCGGGAAGTACAAGTCACAAACATAAATAATCAATCAAACTGCACACTAGCATGTACTGTATGTACTTTTTGTTTTATGCAATATTACCACATACTATGAAGTACAGTGCTACCTTGGTTTTTGTACACTCAACTCTCTGCATGATTCAGTTTTGGATTAAAAATTTCAATCAAATTTTATCCTGGTTTTCGTCTCGGTTATTATATGACCAAATATTGCACGCAGCAAACCAATCCGTTTGCCGGCATATCATTCTGTGGAATGAAGTGTCCAAACAAAGAATCCCACATGTTGACTCAGTCTCTGTACTTCTTTTTACCCACAACTGCCAAATAATGTACCATGGCGCCAAAGAAAGTTTTGCATGCCAGGATAAAAAAAATACAAGGAGTGATAAACACTTAAGGGCTTGAAAGGGCACCCAAAACATTGTTCGGTCACGGTCGCCATTTCTGCTGGTTAAAAGTTATGTTTACTGTACCCGCGGTACTGTGAGAGAGGGAGCAACAAACTGGATGAAAATAGATTTTACAAAAGAAAAACTCAGAAGAGCGTACCAAGACAAACTGGACCCTGTTTCAAAGGCATGCTACCTCGAAAAAATAAGTGAAATCGATCCATTTGAGCGCATCCAACGGACAGATTTGAATTTGTTCATTCACTTCATAAGCAGGTTTCCTTGGGGGGGAAAAAAACTTGACTATTATAGCTTTTAAAATATTTTGATCACTGTGCTTTTTCTCTGTAAAGAATATTCATTTATTTTTGTGCTTATCCACAACATAAGATAACTGGACACAATGCTCTTTTCCAAAACAATGTAGGTTGTTTGTAGCTGTGGTATATTTCTCATCGTGTCGTCTCCCAGGATGGAGTGACTATGTGATGGCTGATGAGCCAGGAAGATGCAAACGAGGAATTGTCGAACAAAAAGCGTTATTTGTTTCAGCGAGCTTCAGACTGGAACTTCAGCTTCCAGGAGGAGAGTATGGGCCTGATTCCTCTCCTGATGTCCTCTCGGACCACTGTCCTTAAATACCTTTTACACGAAGACCTTTACTCTTTGTAATTCTAGCCTTAGGGCCGTCTAGTCTGGACAAAGCCCAGTTTGTTGTTTGGCCAGTAAATCTATTTTCTGGCCTTGTCCCTCTGCTCAGTTTGAGTCGGATGACCTCCGACCCCTGATCTCTACTCCTACCTGTGGGGGCTCCTAACAGATGTCGCTAATGTGTTTATAATCACTCCTAAAATCCAAACCTGCATTCCTTTAGGATTCCAATTGTCCTGGGGGTAAGAGCCACCACTCTCTGGATGAGCTGTGATGGACATCTGCACCCGAAGCTAATTAAGGGCATCTTTCCTTAATATAATAATCCCCTAGAAGATTCTGTGACCAATTACAAATGCATGCTAGTTCACAATCGTGTAAGAAAAATGTACATGTCACAATTCACCTCATAGCCCACAGCCAGCTTGCCTAATGCTTACACCCTACTAAATGCTATTTGTGAGGCAGATTAACACAGGCTCTGATTGAAACTTACTCGTCTGAAAAGGCCGTGAACACACCAACATGTGTCGTGTGATGGCGGTAAAAGTGAAGTTTGGTCGTCTCTTTGATCCGAGTTCCTTGGCTTTGCTTCCACACTGGGAATGAGAAAAATCTCACCAAATTGTTTTGTTTCCTGAAAGGATCATGTGAGCTATTGAGGCAGTTAATGATGCAGCACATCCGTGCAATGTTTTGAACTTCCATCCATCCATTTTCTACCGCTTGTCCCTTTTCGGGGTCGCTGGAGCCTATCTCAGCTGCATTCGGGCAGAAGGCGGGTTACACCCTGGACAAGTCGCCACCTCATCACAGGGCCAACACAGATAGACAGACAACATTCACACTCACGTTCACACACTAGGGCCAATTTAGTGTTGCCAATCAACTTATCCCTAACTTGTTAAAGAAAAAAACACAACTTTGGGAAAAAGTTGTGCATTCAGCTGTGTAAATAAGGTTTTCAGATGGCCATAAAGCCACTGTGCATTGTGTTTACTACATCACACTTTAAAGCCCTATTAAATTCAAGAAAAGGCTTTTAGCAAAGTACAAAGTCTGTGTGGATCTCCTCATTCCCCCCTTTCTGCTCATCGCTGTTTTTGCATCAAAAGCCATTAATTAAGTTACAAGTTAAAGTACCACGAGGTGTGGTGAAATTACTCTCTGCATTTGACCCATCCCCTTGTTCCACCCCCTGGGAGGTGAGGGGAGCAGTGAGCAGCAGCGGTGGCCGCGCTCGGGAACCATATTGTTGATTTAACCCTCAATTCCAACCCTTGCTGCTGAGTGCCGAGCAGGGAGGTAATGGGTCCCATTTTTTATAGTCTTTGGTATGACTCGGCCGGGGTTTGAACTCACGACCTACCAATCTCAGGGTGGACACTCTAACCACAAGGCCACTGAGCAGGTAAATTAACGTAAAAGTGATGTCAAATGTTTATTTCTACAATTCATTCATTATTTATATGTATTTTACATTGTTTTATGCATTAAAAACTATTATTTTCTCTATAAAATGTGTTTTGTGTTCATATTTTTGGGTGTCTGGAATGGATTAATTAGATTTACATTATTTCTTGCAGGGAAATTGCTTTGCTTTTTTGAACCTTTTTGACTGACCTTTTGGAACAGATTACATATAAAGAATGAGATTCGATTGTATACTAACAACCCAGGGCTTTTAATGTCTTTTCTGACTTAATAATAACTTAATACAGTGGATAATAACTTAAATAGGGTGTACCCCGCCTTCCGCCCGATTGTAGCTGAGATAGGCTCCAGCACCCCCCGCGACCCCAAAGGGAATAAGCGGTAGAAAATGGATGGATGGATTGTTAGAATATTGGATACCCATGTTAAACAATACGAAAGGTCATAAGGTTCATGCATTTTGGCGTAAGCGTGCACAGGGTTTTGCAGTCTGGCTTTGTTGTGACATCACAGCAAGGTGGTTATTTGGACATTAAGGGCCTACTGAAACCCACTACTACCGACCACGCAGTCTGATAGTTTATATATCAATGATGAAATCTTAACATTGCAACACATGCCAATACGGCCGGGTTAACTTATAAAGTGCAATTTTAAATTTCCTGCGAAACTTCCGGTTGAAAACGTCTAGGTATGATGACGTATGCGTGTGACGTCGATGGTTGAAACGGAAGTATTGGGGCGCCATTGTATCCAATACAAAAAGCTCAGTTTTCATCGCAAAATTCCACAGTATACTGGACATCTGTGTTGGTGAATCTTTTGCAATTTGTTTAATGAACAATAGAGACTGCAAAGAAGAAAGCTGTAGATGCGATAGGTGTATTAGCGTCTGGCTACAGCAACCCAACCAGGAGGACTTTGACTTGGATAGCAGACGCGCTATCCGACGCTAGCCGCCGACCGCATCGATGATCGGGTGAAGTCCTTCGTCGCTCCGTCGATCGCTGGAACGCAGGTGAGCTTCGGTTTTGATGAGCAGATGAGGGTTGGCGTAGGTGGAGAGCTAATGTTTTTATCATAGCTCTGTCGAGGTCTGTAGCTAAGTTAGATTCAATAGCGTCGTTAGCAACAGCATTGTTAAGCTTCGCCAGGCTGGAAAGCATTAACCGTGTAGTTACAGGTCCATGGTTTAATAGTATTGTTGATTTTCTGTCTATCCTTCCAGTCAGGGGTTTATTTATTTTGTTTCTATCTGCAGTTAAGCCCGATGCTATCACGTTAGCTCCGTAGCTAAAATGCTTCACCAATGTATTGTCGTGGAGATAAAAGTCACTGTGAATGTCCATTTCGCGTTCTCGACTCTCATTTTCAAGAGGATATAGTATCCGAGGTGGTTTAAAATACAAATCCGTGATCCACAATAGAAAAAGGAGAGAGTGTGGAATCCAATGAGCCCTTGTACCTAAGTTACGGTCAGAGCGAAAAAAGATGCGTCCTGCACTGCACTCTAATACTTCACTCTCATGTTCCTCATCCACGAATCTTTCATCCTGGCTCAAATTAATGAGGTAATCGTCGCTTTCTCGGTCCCAATCGCTCTCGCTGCTGGTGTAAACAAAGGGGAAATGTGAGGAGACTTTCAACTTGTGACGTCACGCTACTTGTTCTATACTAAATCCTTTCAGCAAAAATATGGCAATATCGCAAAATGATCAAGTATGACACATAGAATGGATCTGCTATCCCCGTTTAAATAAAAAAATTAATTTCAGTAGGCTTTCGGTCAAACAGGGTAGAGCTCTGTATGAGGTCAACTGAGTTTGAGGAAACACAAAAGAAGATGGGATAAAGTATTATTTTATTCTAATCTTGGCATGTGCACAATAACACCGATGTGTGACATGCAGTGACATAAAATGGTGCTAAAAGCAGCTTCTTCTTTTTTTCAAACACTGTAATGATCGACAATTGTGCAGGTGTACGTAATGTTGTGACCGGGTGAATCCATATTATTTTTATGAAGTTATTTTTTGACCATGTCTGGAGAAAAAATAGTGTTGATGTTCGTCTTAAAGATACATATTTAAACGGTGTACATTTTCAAATGATACATTATGATACTTTTGGTGAGGGTGAAGCCAGGTTTCATTTGCAATCTGGGAAAGTCTCCAGAGACGATTATAAAAGTGACTGTGGAGCTAATTTTACGCAAAATTCACACCAAAGCATATCCAATAGTGTCGATTAAATTCCTCATATATACTCTTTCAGAATTTTATTTTTTTTTAAAAACAGACTTTTTGGAGGGAATGTGTGACAACATTTAGATGTCCTTTGATATACTTTATTAGACTCCATAAAACCTTGCAATTAGTGTTTTAACAAAAAAGGATCTGAATAGACATATTTACATATTCACCATTTATTTAGTTTAAAGTTACAAAAAGTAATAACAGTTACTGAGAAAATGACAATATTTGACGTGACATACTGTATGAGTGACATCAACCTGGGATAGTAATCGATTAATCAACCGTCTTTCTTCTTCTCTTTTTGTCAGCGTTGAATAATCAAGCAGCTTTATATCAAATAACATTAAAGAGCAGTGAGTTTTGAAGAAAGAAGAAATAATGACAGCTGTCAACCAAGAATCGGCGCTATATGAGCAATGTTCATGCCACAGAATCGGAACCAGTCGTCAACATCAGCGAGTCACCCACCACGTGACGACCACAGACGCCACCACACCAATCAGAGACGTGGCTGCGGCGGAGTGGGCGGAGTTACACAAGTCAGAGTTGCAGCACTTGAAAGTAAAACTGGACACCTGGAAAGATATATTCAATCATTAGGTTCAACACTAAATGTATTCCTAATCAAAGATGGACATTCTCCCTCATTGTACACATTAAGTGTTCATGGCATCATACATCTATACACTATAAACAAATGTGGTCTTTGGCTAACATCGCTAGCGATAGGAGAAGCCATAGCTTGAAAACCCTCTTCGATTATTAAAATGTCCTGTTGGGGAACACTTTTTCTTGCCCCTGAAATACGTAAACAAACAGAAATGTATTGTTTGAAAAATAGTAGTAAGTTTTTTTCACACGTATGTATATTCAATTTAAAAATATACAGTGCAGGCCAAAAGTTTGGACACACCTTCTCATTCAATGCGTGTTCTTTATTTTCAGGATTATTTACATTGTAGATTGTCACTGAAGGCATCAAAACTATGAATGAATGCTTGTGGAGTTATGTACTTAACAAAAAAAAGTGAAATAACTGAAAACATGTTTTATATTCTAGTTTCTTTGAAATAGCCACCCTTTGCTCTTATTACTGCTTTGCACACTCTTGGCATTCTCTCAATGAGCTTCAAGAGGTAGTCACCTGAAAGGGTTTTCACTTCACATATGTCATAGTTTTGATGCCTTCAGTGACAATCTACAATGTAAATAGTCATGAAAATAAAGAAAACGCATTGAATGAAAAGGTGTGTCCAAACGTTTGGCCTGTACTGTATATTTTCATATTTATGTTTTAAATGTACCACTTTTCTGTATTTGCAATACTTGGAGTAACATATTTGTAGTTGAAGTTGCTGTAATGTACTTGTTAAATAAATATATAGTAAAAATATTAATAAGTATTTTTGTTTTGTATGTTTCAAATTAGAGATGTCCGATAATATTGGCCTGCCGATATTATCGGCCGATAAATGCGTTAAAATGTAATATTGTAAATTTTCAGTATCGGTTTTTTATTATTGGTATCGTTTTTTGGTTTTTTTGTTTTGTTTTTTGTTTTTTTTATTAAATCAACATAAAAAACACAAGATACACTTACAATTAGTGCATCAACACAAAAGGGTTGTTTCTTTCTGTTATTAATATTGTGGTTCCTACATTATATATCAATACAGTCTGCAAGGGATACAGTCAGTATGCACACATGGTTGTGCATGCTGCTGGTCCACTAATAGTACTAACCTTTAACAGTTAATTTTACTAATTGTCATTAATTACTAGTTTTAATGTAACTGTTTTTATATTGTTTTACTTGCTTTTTTATTCAAGAAAATGTTTTTAATTTATTTATCTTATTTTATTGTATTAATTTTTTTTTAAAGTACCTTATCTTCACCATACCTGGTTGTCCAAATTAGGCATAATAATGTGTTAATTCCACGACTGTATATATCGGTTGATATCGGTATCGGTAATTAAAGAGTTAGACAATATCGGAATATCGGATATCGGCAAAAAGCCATTATCGGACATCCCTATTTCAAATGTAACACTCGTTCTCCATGATAAGCAAGTATTATATAGTCAGCTTGTTTTTAATGTTTCCCTACATCTTGTGAATGGTCTGATATGAGCACTTCACAACATTTTCACAAGATCTTGTAATTTCTCATGTCAAAACTTCATGAAATGTATGTCCATCCATCCATCCATCCATCCATCCATCCATCCATCTTCTTCCGCTTATCCGAGGTCGGGTCGCGGGGGCAGCAGCCTAAGCAGGGAAGCCCAGACTTCCCTCTCCCCAGCCACTTCGTCCAGCTCCTCCCGGGGGATCCCGAGGCGTTCCCAGGCCAGCCGGGAGACATAGTCTTCCCAACGTGTCCTGGGTCTTCCCCGTGGCCTCCTACCGGTCGGACATGCCCTAAACACCTCCTTAGGGAGGCGCTCGGGTGGCATCCTGACCAGATGCCCGAACCACCTCATCTGGCTCCTCTCGATGTGGAGGAGCAGCGGCTTTACTTTAAGCTCCCCCCGGATGACAGAGCTTCTCACCCTATCTCTAAGGGAGAGCCCCGCCACCCGGCGGAGGAAACTCATTTCGGCCGCTTGTACCCGTGATCTTGTCCTTTCGGTCATAACCCAAAGCTCATGACCATAGGTGAGGATGGAAACGTAGATCGACCGGTAAATTGAGAGCTTTGCCTTCCGGCTCAGCTCCTTCTTCACCACAACGGATCGATACAGCGTCCGCATTACTGAAGACGCCGCACCGATCCGCCTGTCGATCTCACGATCCACTCTTCCCTCACTCGTGAACAAGACTCCGAGGTACTTGAACTCCTCCACTTGGGGCAAGATCTCCTCCCCAACCCGGAGATGGCACTCCACCCTTTTCCGGGCGAGAACCATGGATGAAATGTATGTATACAAATTTTAATCAATCAGTACCGTTTGTGTTTTTTACTTGAAAATGCCATAGAGTGTATTTTGGATGTACAAATTGTGTATCAATAACAAACAGCGATAAGAAATGTTTTGTTTTTTGGGGAAAACCTACTTTAAAATCACTGCTCCTCTGCTCTCACTACTTCACATACAGATGTTTCATGCATAAAGTACAGCAATTTTTCTTTACTGTTTGCTAGTTATAACTATTAACTATTAAGCGGTTATCGCTTGAGAGAGTGTTGCATAGGCAACTCTGAGCTGGAGCCAACCCTCAACCCCCGACCAGTCACAACACAGTAGGCGTGGTCGAGGAGGAGATCGCTGAATGCAGATTTGTACACAACATTGATATTTATGTGGTGTTTTTTTCAGATAACATTACTGTAGTACCCCACTGAGATCCGAAATAATTTACACAAAAGCTAAGGAATTTTTTGCTTTGTATTGTGTTTCTTGCTGTACCCAATATGAACCAAACATTGAACATAAAACTGAGGTACCAAATCATGATGACGGTCTCACAGTTACATCCCACCAATCAATAATCAATACTTTGAGTTACCTGTGGGAACATCTGTCCAAGTCGACTGTGCTCGCAGTCTGAATACTTGAGGCACTGGCGGAACGTCATCCCTCCTGCAACACACACAGGAAGTACACTTACTGCAAGGTCTAATTTACTAAAGGTTTGTGTGTATCAAAACACATGCAAAATAGTGCAAAGCTGATCTACTAAGCTTCTGCACGCAGGATTGCAACTGTTAAATAAGCAAAATAATTTGCGCTATCCAATTTAGTGTCTTTTCCTTTATGCATATGCAGAAAATAAAGTATACGCACTTTATCATTCCACCCACAATAGAGGAAGAGATGCAAATGTAATCATTTAGTGCACGCAATGTGAGTTATCAAACGTTTATGCATCTATATTTAGCACCATAGCACGGTACGTGCAAACTGGCACAATTACGCACAAATGTGGTGAGAATGACCACAACTCAGCGAAGCAATTGTCAGATTACAAAATAGTGGAGATATATTGTCTATCCAGAAACAACATTTTTGGACTGCTGAATGATGGGCTGATTTGGAGTGAGCAGATACAAATTAATATATTGTATCTACAAAATGAAAAAACATCTAGTAACATTTAATTTTCTCACGTCTGGATCCTTCCGGCGCACTATCACGGTTATTGCCGGCGTCTCTCACAGTAATTTTTCTGGCGTTACATCCCAGGTGTTGAATGCTACTAAATGACACAAATCACCCTACCATTTGATAACTGTGCTCAACCCTTCCACTCGGGCAGAACGTTGCTATAATTTGTGCTTACATTCCAACGAGAAACATTGTGGAGCATATGTTCGGCGGGCTAAAATGTTTCTTCTGTTGTCTAGATAGCACTGGAGGGGCTTTTATATTGCCCAGAAAAAGTGCATATTGTCTGATGCATGTTCCACAACATAACAAAACACCACGGTTTGGAGCATGATGCCATGAATATGGAGGAAAATGTTTGACAGACGGTTATACACCTAAAAAACTCATTTATTGGGGCAGTCCGCACCACTTGTGCATCCATAGTGCGTCTTGGTGGATCACCCACAACATGTTCACTAATAGTCAGTTTGAAAAAGTACACTTAGTCGTGATTAAATTACTAATGTAAGTATATTTGTATTATGTAAGAGATGCAACTAATTACTGGCAAAGTAATTGATGCTTTGCTTTTTTTTTTTTTACTTTTACATACTTTATCTGCTGTGTGCAGTTGACATGTTTCATGAGAGAAGAGTGCGTTAGTGCGTGCCTTCAAAAGGCGGTTCCTGTTGCCAAGTGAAGCATGACATCAGCAAGGGTGAGCTCATTGGCTGTTTTAGCTCAGCTTTGGTAGTCTGCAGACTTGAAGGAAGTTTTTGACTACAGCGCCTGTGGAATGCTTTTTTTTAGTTCATAAAGTGATTGAACATACATCAATGCCTGTGTCTCTCCTTGTTCACAAATAGTGTATTATAGGATTATTGTTGTTGATGATAGTCACTTCATTGAATGTTCATTATTCACCCGTAGTAGTGGATTGTGTGTCTGCGGTGACTGTTGCTTGTACTAGTAAAGCTGACTTGTCCAGATCAAAAGTAGCGTGCCACGTTACATCAAACGTATTAGTAACAGCGTTGTAACCCACGTAAAAGTAATTAATTAGACCACTCGTTACTAAAAGAAGTAATAATGGCATTACTAATGGCGTTACTATGTAATGTAGTTTATTCAAACACTGCTAATAGTACCTGCTATTTTATAGTTTGCACACACTATTTAGTGCTAGTTATTTGGGATATTTTTTAGAACCATATTAGTGAAGTCGCCAACATGTACATGGTCGTGGTCACCTGAGGACAGAACACCCTTGTCTAACGTTCAAACTTGTTACTTTACTTAAAAGCAATTTTAAGTTCAAACTTGCACATGGAAAGCCAGGTATGTGTATTACTTGTAGTATGTGTTAAAACTCACACATGAATAGTAAGGTATGGTATAGTAGAGGTACCACAATGTGTAGTAAAGATACAGTAGTGCAACTGCAGGCATGGACAGTTGCTTATACTATAGTACATCTACATGGCTGATAAAGGATACATAGTAAAATACATGTAAAACTGTACTCCAATCGCAAATATTTATAAGACTAGGATTGCAAATAAGTTATGAATTGGTACTGCACAAAAATGCAATGGAAATAGTATGGAAATGTGGCAGTTAGTGCAAACACCTTGTTAAAGTTGTAGACACAGCACTACCATGTTTGTTGTGTGGTATTAGCAGTATACTAGCATTGACTGTAACTTACATTGTAGTAACGGTACTACCATAGCAAGTACACATGCGCAGGATGCTATGACAAAGTATATAAGCAGAATGAGCAAGTTAGTTAGAGATGTAGTACGGGTGCCAACATCAAAGTTACAATGTTAGAAGTTATTCCATAAAAATGCAGTAATAACCTCTTTCTGTGAGCGTCAGACAGGCGTCGTCATAGCTACAGTCTCGCTGTTTGGAACAACTCGCTGTGTAATCTTTACAACTGTAACAGCGAATTGCTGATCCTGAAACAACATTTCATGTTATATTTATCGGTAACTTCTTTCTGCAAAAACATTTTTACATTACTCACTTGTCATTCATTATACAGTACATCAATAAGTATAATAATAAGTAGTAATATAGCAATATCATGATCTTAAGAAGAACCAGGCTGAAACATACCAAGTCCCATCAGAGAGAAGCAAATCATCAGAAAGACGCTAACAGAGAACTTCATGTTCACCATCGTCACTCTGAAATCACACATGTATGTACTACTTAAGGGCTCTCAATACCACTTCGTACTGTGTGTACTGGTCTGTCTTGTGTGTGTGTGTGTGTGTGTGTGTGTGTGCATGTGTGTGTGTGTGTGTGTGTGTGTGTGTGTGTGTGTGTGTGTGTGTGTGTGTGTGTGTGTGTGTGTGTGTGTGTGTGTGTGTGTGTGTGTGTGCGCTCTGTTGTAGTACATACCAAACTGTAGAACTTGACAGATGCCACAGTGCTCACTAACTGACTAGAGATGAAACTGACTGAACAATTACACTGTTAGACCACACCCACTGGGAGGAGCCTACGAGAACCCTCAAAAACCTATAAAAAAAAACACATAAGACACTATTAGAACCAAATAAAAACAAAAAAAGAACCCATTACAACCTAATAAAAACAAATAAAAGACAAATAAAAACTCATTAGAGAACAAAATAAGAACCCAATACAACCAAAAAAAATAACACATAAGAACCAAATAAAACTCAAATGTAATTATAACCAAATTAGTTACATTCTGGTTGCAAGTCTGCGATGGTTGTGTTCTCCAGGATGCGGAAGGACGAGCAGGAAGCAGTGTGCAGGTAAGATCAATCTCTTTTATTTCTCAAACAAGGCAAATACAAACAGGTCGTGCAACTTTTTGGGAGTAATAATTGATAGTAAACTATCATGGAAACCTCATGTTAGACACATTAAAAAAAAATCTCCAAAAGCCTCTCAATTATAAACAAAGCAAAACTATACCTCAATGAAAATGCACTCCGTACTCTATACTGCACCTTGGTACTGCCATACCTTACATATTGTGTTGAAGTATGGGGGAATACTTACCACAACACAATTCATCCTCTGATCATATTACAGAAAAGAGCAGTGCGGATCATTCACAACGTTGTTTTTTTAGAACATAATCATAATCTGTTTATGCAACCAAAGTTGCTCAAATTTGATGATCTTGTTAAATATAATACATCAATAATCTTATATAAAGCATTTAACAAATTATCGCCGCCTAATCTACAACGTTTTTTTATAAGACGAGTGCAGGCTTATAATTTGAGAGGTTTTGGATATTTCTCATTGCCAAGAGCTTAAACCACGCGTAAACGTTTTTGTGTGTCTGTATGCGGAGTAAAACTATGGAACAAACCGGAATTATGCCAAAGTATTAATCGATTTAAACTTTTATACAAACATTGGTTCTGTTTCAAATATAGAGATGAGGGTCTTTAATTTGACCTGCTGTTGTACTCTGTCTCAAAGTGTTAACATGTGCTCAATGTTTGCTTACCATTATCGCTATGTTGTCTATTACCATTGTTGGTATATTCATTATTCCTACTTTGTTGATACAAATTATTGTTACAGTGTAAGAATTACTGTTACCTGTGGTAATTCCACAGGTAACAAAGTAACAGTAACAATGAAGCTCAATGGAATAATCACTGAATTGAGAACTAGGGATGGGATTAAATAAATTATCCTCTTCCCACTCACTTTCAGGCAAAACTGGATCATCATGCTTCCATACTGTACATTACTTTTTGCATCATATTAATTTATATTATTGCGTGTTGTCAACCTTGTACTTTTTTTATGTCATTGCCTGAAATAAATGAATAAACAAAACAAAACAAAAACTTGGAAGTGTATGAGAAAACGTAACTCTCTTGGAAGGTCATGACAGTAGAGGAAGGTAAAGGAGAAAATAATGCCCCCTAAGTTTATTTTAGTATGCTTTTATTAGCATGCTTCTATTTGGATGCTACAATTAGCAAAAGGCGCAACATGCACCTGCGGGTATGCTGATGTCCGACAGGCCGCCATGTTGTCGAGAACATGAAGCAGGGGTCAGGATGAGAGTGGCACCACGCCGTCCTGATCACTGATAGGATGATGACAAGCTGATAGATGTGGGGAGAAGAAAGGTGTGAGTGTGTCTCGGTGCCAAGCGACAAAGAAAGCATAGAAGAAGAAGACAAAAGTCCAGTGTGAGCAGAGACGACGGTCAGCAGCGCCAACGCAAACAAAGACGCTTCAGAGGCACAACGCTTCTTGCTGCTCCAATGTTTGGATCGTCCACTAGAAAGATGAGCTGAAAGACTTCAAAAGGTAACAATAATAATAAAGTCAAGTTTGAGAAGCATATAAATAATTGTGAATCGATTGTAAATAATGTTGTTGCTTCAAACGAAGCTTATCCATCTTGAGCAAAACTCCGATCACTAAAATAAACAGCATTTCTGTACTTTTTTATCGGGCTTCTTACTCACCTACTTCAACAAGGATCATTCAAAGTATAAATTAGGGATGACTTATATTATCGGCTAATATTAGCATAAAAATTAGGTAGGCTGTATTGATAGTGATCTATCTTATACTGATCCATCTTATATTGATCTTATGTTATTTTCTGCTGATAATGTTATCGAAGTGAGTATTTGTCGGATTTCAGCTAGCAAGTGATGACCTCATCAAACTGCGCCTTGCTCCACAGACAAACAAACTTGCTAGCTAGTATGTCCGTGGTGTGAAATGATCTAATATCAATTATGATAGTAATTATCTATATCTAATCTGATATCACACTTAAGGATGAAACACTTTTCTCCGGATACCCCGGTTTCCTCCCACATCCAAAGGCATGCACCTGGGGATAGGTTGATTGGCAACACTAAATTGGCCCTCGTGTGTGAATGTGAGTGTGAATGTTGTCTGTCCATCTTTGTTGGCCCTGTGTTGAGGTGGCGACTTGTCCAGGGTGTAGGCTCCCAGCTGCATTCAACACCGAGAGGGGCAAAGCGGTAGAAAATGGATGGATGGATGGGTTATGCAGAAGCCCAGAGAAGGGCAGTAGTCAGTGTGGAGCTCGTCTCTGCACCCTGAAACACATCTTGGCACACATCTTCTAGCTGGAAGCTACAGTTGGAGGCACAACAAAGCAAGTGGACCGAGCTGTAGAGAGCCCATGCCAACAAACAGCAGGCACCATCACCCAGACGCAACAAGCTCTTCCATGGGCAGAAGACACTTAGCAGTATGAAGGGATGAGGGAGACTTGATTTTCTCTCTGGAATAGAGCTCAGAGAAGTATTTCACCCATCTTTCCAACTGGTGGCCATTATCTGTGATAACTTTCCCGGTAGAATATTTGAGGAGAGCTGTTTTACTTGAGTAGGTTCTAGTGCAGG
This sequence comes from Nerophis lumbriciformis, assembly GCF_033978685.3. Lineage (NCBI taxonomy): Eukaryota > Metazoa > Chordata > Actinopteri > Syngnathiformes > Syngnathidae > Nerophis > Nerophis lumbriciformis. The sequence continues at coordinate 29,042,853 of NC_084548.2, read as the reverse complement.
GATGGGCAAACTACTGCCCGGGGGCCAAAGCCTTTTTAATCCGGCTTGCCAAATATTAGAAAAAAATTAGGCAAAGATCTGTTTTGAGAATTGCCCCAACAAAACTAATACTAGACTTGGACGCACTGGCAAAGAAAGGGTGATCAACAACACTGCTCTCACTGAAACAGAATAAGTGTTAACTCTGTAATACCATTTGTGTGTTTCTTTGAGGTTCTGATATGACATTGTTGAAAATAGATGTAAAGCCCATGTTTGGGAAGTCTACTCTTCGTTCCAACAGATATGATATGCTTTGAAATGCAGCATGTTTTCAAATTTTAAAAGCCAATGTGGTCCCTGAGCCAAAAAGTTTGCCCACCCCTCTTCTAGTGCCTTCTTGATGCCATCATATTGATGTTTCCCATTTGTTGCTGAACTCTGTAAAGTATTGGTTTGGTCAGTGCAGTGCAGTCTGCTCAGCTTTGCTCCTGACAATAATGAGGATCTGTAGGTTCCTCTCACTTGTTGTCTATTTGTACTCAGCCTTTTTTGTTTCTATGACGGGGTCATCACGGTTGATTTGGCGTCAAACATGTTGTGAAGTTTCGAGGACTTCTACCAAAGCCAAAGCAGTGCAGCATCTAGTGTTGCACCGATCGTTCCACTTCTTTGATTCAGAGTAAACAGGATGCAAGATGCCAAAATCGTTCTTAAATGTCTGAGTAAACCGATTCATGAAGTGTGCTTGCTGACTTCAATTAAAGAATTTGCCTTTGTCTTTGTGCAATGGAATTTATTTAGTTGTAGCCTGATCTTGCAGCACACAAGGCATCGCAGTCTGCAGTATGGTAAGAGTGTGTGTGAAGAGCGTTTTCCTGATGGCAGCATGAAGGACTAGGTTCAAATCCAGTTGGTTGCAGTGCTTTGAGGTTATGTGGCCCCAGGACAACTTGTGTTGCAGATTGGCCTACAGCAGGGGTTGGCAACCCGCGGCTCTAGAGCCGCATGCGGCTCTTTAGCGCCGTCCTAGTGGCTCTCTGGAGCTTTTTCAGAAATGTATGAAAAATGGAAAAAGATGAGGGGAAAGCAATCTATTTTTTGTTTTAATATGGTTTCTGTAGGAGGACAAACATGACACAAACCTCCCTAATTGTTATAAAGCACACTGTTTATATTAAACATGCTTCACTGATTCGAGTATTTGGCGAGCGCCGTTTTGTCCTACTAATTTTGGTGGTCCTTGAACTCACCGTAGTTTGTTTACATGTATAACTTTCTAGGACGTGTTTTATGCCACTTCTTTTTCTGTCTCATATTGTCCACCAAACTTTTAAGGTTGTGCATGAAAGGTGAGTTTTGTTGATGTTATTGACTTGTTGGAGTGCTAATCAGACATATTTGGTTACTGCATGACTGCAAGCTAATCGATGCTAACATGCTATTTAGGCTAGCTATATGTACATATTGCATCATAATGCCTCATTTGTAGCTATATTTGAGGTCATTTAGTTTCCTTTAAGTCCTCTTAATTCAATGTATATCTCATGACACACTATCTGTATGTAATATGGCTTTTAATTTTTTGCCGCTCCAGACACATTTTTTTTTGTATTTTTGGTCCAATATGGCTCTTTCAACATTTTGGGTTGCCGACCCCTGGCCTACAGGAATGAGTTTTTTGACGCAGAGGCCATGAAAGGTGTACAGCTCCAGTAGCTAGTCGCGATCCAATCTCGTTCATCTTACCCACTCTGAACTGACCAAGACATGAGGGCAACATGTCATAATCTGCTCACTCTGGCATTAAAGTCTCCAAGAAGAAAAATGTGTTCCTTGCTGGGAATGTTACTAATGATGAATGCGTGGAACATAGAACGTGGCAGACAGTGTTAGGGCAGTCACCCTGACCTGGGACACTCAGCCTGTGATTAAATCAAAAGCGGTCATTAGATAAAAATGTTATTAGTCAGCTAAAAGCAGATCATTGATAACTTATAAAAGGGCAGTTTCTGTATTTTCCGTGATTTAAAACCGCTGTAATTTTCCCCCTAATTTTATTGACGTTAAGATAAGTCCAAGATTTATCATAAAAAATCTGTGCGCAATGGATGTTAAGTGGGTACGGTACAAGTGGATACGGTTGATAATGTACATAGTGGGGCCAGCAGGCGATCCTCTTGCATGTAGACAAGTCAGCAGCACAGAGACGTCACCAACTGATGCACAGAGGAGTGGTACACCCCCGGTCCTCTGTGGAAACTGATCTGTGGTCAGCTGATAACCTCTCCATGCAGGAGAGGGAGGCAGTGCAGAAAAGAGAAGCGGCAAGTCAACTTGTCTAAAAAAGGGTATATTTAAAGGCTAGAGTATATAAATGAGTTTTAAGATGGAACTTAAATGCTTCCACTAAGGTAGCATCTCTAACTGTTAACGGTAGGGCATTGTACTGGAGCCCGAATAGAAAACGCTTTAAAGCCCGCAGACTTTTTTTGGGCTGTGGAAATCACGAATAAGCAGGAGTTCTTACAACGGCGATTTCTGGCCGTGACATATGTTACAATACAATCAGCAAGATAGGAGGGAGCTAGACTGTTTAGTATTTTATATGTAAGTAATAAAACCTTAAAGTTGCATTTTAAGTGCACAGGAAGCCAGAGCAGGTGAGCCAGTATAGGCGTAATATGATCAAACTTTCTCGTCCTTGTCAAAAGCCTAGCAGCCGCATGGCACCCCAAACCATCACTGATGGTGGAAACTTTACACTAGACTTCAGGCAACGTGGATCCTGTGCCTCTCCTGTCTTCCTCCAGACTCTGGGACCTCGATTTCCAAAGGAAATGCAAAATTTGCATGGTTGGGTGATGGCTTGGGGTGCCATGTCATCTGCTGGTGTCGGTCCACTCTGTTTCCTGAGATCCAGGGTCAACGCAGCAGTCTACCAGCAAGTTTTAGAGCACTTCATGCTTCCTGCTGCTGACCTGCTCTATGGAGATGGAGATTTCAAGTTCCAACAGGACTTGGCGCCTGCACACAGCGCAAAATCTACCCGTGCCTGGTTTACGGACCATGGTATTTCTGTTCTAAATTGGCCCGCCAACTCCCCTGACCTTAGCCCCATAGAAAATCTGTGGGGTATTGTGAAAAGGAAGATGCAGAATGCCAGACCCAAAAACGCAGAAGAGTTGAAGGCCACTATCAGAGCAACCTGGGCTCTCATAACACCTGAGCAGTGCCAGAAACTCATCGACTCCATGCCACGCCGCATTAACGCAGTAATTGAGGCAAAAGGAGCTCCAACCAAGTATTGAGTATTGTACATGCTCATATTTTTCATTTTCATACTTTTCAGTTGGCCAACATTTCTAAAAATCCCTTTTTTGTATTAGCCTTAAGTAATATTCTAATTTTGTGACACACAGAATTTTGGATTTTCATTTGTTGCCACTTCAAATCATTAAAATTAAATGAAATAAACATTTGAATGCATCAGTCTGTGTGCAATGAATAAATATAATGTACAAGTTACACCTTTTGAATGCAATTACTGAAATAAATCAAGTTTTTCAAAATATTCTAATTTACTGGCTTTTACCTGTATATATACAGTATATACACACACATCTTTTAGTCAATTAGTGTGTGAGGAATATATATATATATATATATATATATATATATATATATATATATATATATATATATACACACACGCACACAGCCCGGCCTCCGGACACATTTTTTTAACCCAATGCGGCCCCCTGGGCTAGAGTCATACCCCCTACTCCTCATTATGCCCACTCACCCTACATGCAAAGTGTCATTGGGACACCACTACCTTCACGGGTATGTGCAAAATGTAGGGGTAGGGCTAAAAAGTAGGGTGAGGGGGTGTATTGGGATTGGGCCAAAGTCTACACAAGGTAAGTCTACTCAAGGTAGTTAATTTTGATTGTTATTTTGTTCAAAGAAAACTTTAGCGTTGATGCGCATGCGTGTGCATGCTTAGTAGCGTTGGGCAGCTCTTTTTTATGCATTTTGACAGAACACTGGCTCGGTTCAAAGAACCGTGAATCCCATCTCTCCTTTCAGCACATGCGTGACGTAATCGCCATTCTGTCTGATGATTGGTCGACAGCCAACAGGTGAGCAGCAGCTCTGATGTCTCATAAAAAATGTAACAGTTTCATTTTAGTGCTCATGTCGCTGCAGGTGAGTCTCTGCTCTACTGAATAATCCATTTGAATAAATATACTTCTTAAAATGAGAAACGATCAGATATATAAATTATTATTCAATGCTAGTTAAACTAATATAGTTTTGTTCAGAAAATAACCACATTAAATATGTTGTGATGTGAGTTTAAAATCACGTTTTATTAATTTAGCGTTTTCTTTTCAGATAGATACTTATCATGGATGTTGACGGTTTCAGTAAGTTTATTTTCATCATCATTTTTTTATTCTATTTCTACTAAAAGTTTCAGTATGTTTCTTCCTGCTTTTTATGATGATTTTTTTTTTAAATTTTGTTTCTGCTAAAAGTTTCAGTAATTATATTTCTGCTTAGTAAAAAATATTTTCTATTTTATTTCCAGTAAAAGCGTCCGTATGTTTCTCTCTCCTTTTATAAATATGTTTATGTGAACTCTAATAATAGTTCCAGTATGTGGCTTTCTGCTTTAAAAAAAATGTTGTCTCTATTTTTGTTTTGTATCTTTCATTTTTTTTTCTGCTGCTTCAAAATGACATGTACATTTAATGTCATTTAATTGCTTGCTTGTTTTTAGTTTCAGGTCTTGAGGGCTTGGATCAGATTGGTCCGTCCGTCTACCGCGTGGCAATGAAACTTCAAAGTCTACAGAACATCTGTCACAGTTTGTTGCTTTTTATTTGACTTTTGGTGTCTTGTTTGTGTGCTGATTATTTGTTACTGATTGTCGTCGCAGTGGATGTTGTTTTGCTTCAACACATCACAGCAGCACTCAACCTGGGTAGCGCACCTATGCGGGATTGCATGCTCAGCAAGCGGGAAGTAACTCAGAGCCTAAAGAGGATGTTCTGCAACACGTCCGTGGAACTGTCGAGTCATGTGATGCTGGAGGCGTCTGAGCAGATATGCAGTTTGATGTTCAGGATGTTTGACAGGTGAAAAGAGATGTTATACTCCATAGTCAAACAAACTGTCATCATGCGTTACATCACACAAAATCTAAGACTTTTGGTGTGAAGTAGAACTGCATGGTTGTACTTCACACGGTGGCTAGTCACAAAATGCATTTATCTTACAATCATCAAAAAAAAAATATTTAAAATGTTGAATTCATTATACAAATACATACATGTGTACTTAAACATCCATCCATCCATTTTCTACCACTTGTCCCTTTTTGGGGTCACGGGGGGTGCTGGAGCCTATCAGCGGCATTCAGGCGGAAGGCGGTGTACACCCTGGACAAGTCGCCACCTCATCACAGGGCCAACACAGATAGACAGACAACATTCACACTCACATTCACACACTAGGGCCAATTTAATGTTGCCAATCCACCTATCCTCAACATATTATTACAATATTAATGAACTTGATAATTGTGCATATATTGATTAAGTATTATTTATTCATCAATCAATAATGCAACTTTTTGTTTATCCATCCATTTTCTACCGCTTATTCCCTTTGGGGTCGCGGGGGGTGCTGGAGCCTATCTCAGCTACAATCGGGCGGAAGGCGGGGTACACCCTGGACAAGTCGCCACCTCATCACAGGGCCAACACAGATAGACAGACAACATTCACACTCACATTCACACACTAGGGCCAATTTAGTGTTGCCAATCAACCTATCCCCAACATATTATTACAATATTAATGAACATGATAATTGTGCATATATTGATTAAGTATTATTTATTCATCAATCAATAATACAACTTTTTGTTTAATGTCTGTATATTATATGTCCAGACGTAATAGACACCGCTTATGCTGATGACATGTATGCATGTATACATTGGTATGTAGTAAAAGTACTAGTATATAATTATGTATACGTTTGCATGTGTCTTGAGTTCAATCCCGGGCTCGGGATCTTTCTGTGTGGAGTTTGCATGTACATCTACCCGTGACTGCGTGGGTTCCCTCCGGGTACTACGGCTTCCTCCCACCTCCAAAGACATGCACCTGGGGATAGGTTAATTGGCAACACTAAATTGGCCCTAGTGCAGTGGTTCTTAACCTGGGTTCGATCGAACCCTTGGGGTTCGGTGAGTCGGCCTCAGGGGTTCGGCGGTAAAAAAACATGGTAACACTTTAGTATGGGGAACATATTCACCATTAATTAGTTGCTTATTAACATGCAAATTAGTAACATATTATCTCTTAACTAATCATTATTAAGTACTTATTAATGCCTTATTCGGCATGGCCTTATTATAACCCTAACCCTCTAACCCTGGCCCTAACCCGAACCAAATAACTATAACTATAGTCTTTATTACTTAGAATATGTTCCCCTAGTATCCTAAAAACTCTAAATTAAGTCTTTGTTACTTAGAATATGTTCCCCATACTAAAGTGTTACCAAAAACATATAACTTTGTCGTGAATTTGAAAAAAAAACGTTTTATTTTTCACTAAAGAAGGGTTCGGTGAATGCGCATATGAAACTGGTGGGGTTCGGTACCTCCAACAAGGTTAAGAACCACTGCCCTAGTGTGTGAATGTGAGTGTGAATGTTGTCTATCTTTGTTGGCCCTGTGATGAGATGGCGACTTGTCCAGGGTGTACCCTGCCTTCCGCCCGAAACGCAGCTGAGATAGGCTCCAGCGACCCCCCGCGACCCCGGAAGCTACAAGCAGTAGAAAATGAATGGATGGATGGACGTTTGCATGCCTACTGTCTGTACTTGTTTAAATTGTATTTGTGTGTTTTAGGAATGAGTCGGGTCACATTGCAACACTTTCTCTTTACGTTGCTCTCATCTGTTTATCGGCTGAAACTCTGCTGCTAAAATATAGAGGTGAAGAAGTGTTGAAATGTTGAAATATTTATTATGAAATGCGTATCATTGAATTGTTTGGTTGCATATTGTGTGTGCAGGTTTTGTGTGCGCAGCAACAAATGTTTCTGGGTCCATCAGCAGGGCTTCCCTCAGAGCGGTATTGGAGGATGTGAGCCAGGTACAAAGTAACTAAGTACTAAGTACACATGAATGTACTTTTATTTATGTGAGTGTTGTACTGCCTGTGAGGTTCCTGCAGTAGTCCAGGAGGAAGGCGTGTTTGGTGACGTTGATGAGGCGGTCGAGTCGTGTTTTCATGGGGTGAGCAAACAATGATAATCTTTTTCTATTTCCACATTGTTATTTTTAATAGCAGGCCTTAAAGTAATCCAACGTAGACATTCTGAGAAGTTATATATACCCTTATCTACTTTCTCTTAAAACAGTAGGCAACAAATTATTATCATTCGTATCTAAAGCTTTACATTTTTTGCTCTTTTTTTATTTTCACTTTTGTTATGTTGGAGTTTCCTTTTTGAATTGTATTTTCACAATATGCTGTGAACCAACCATCACTATGGATTTAAAATTAAAATATACATACCATGCATCCAAAAAGTATTCACAGCGCTTCACTGTTTCCACATTTTGTTATCTTACAGCCTTATCCCAAAATTGAATACATTCATTTGTTTTTAATTGTTAATTCTTGGTCACCGCATTACATAAGATGATGCTGCTTTGTATAAAAAAAATAAACAAAAATAAAAAAAACACTCAGTCTGGTCTTTGGGAGCTGCCGTGACACAGTTCTTGGATAAGCGTAATGACACTTGGATTACCGTAATACAAGTATATCACCAAATCATTGTCACAATATCTCCAAATAGGTCACAACTAGAGATGTCTGCCGATATTATTGGCCAATAAATGCGTTAAAATGTAATATCGGAAATTAATGGTATCGTTTTCTTTATTATCGGTATCGTTTTGTTTTTGTTTTTGTTTTTTGTTTTTATTAAATCAACATAAAAAACACAAGATACACTTACAATTAGTGCACCAACCCAAAAAAACTTCCTCCCTTATGTACACTCATTCACACAAAAGGGTTGTTTCTTTCTGTTATTAATATTCTGGTTCCTACATTATATATCAATATATATCAATACAGTCTGCAAGGGATACAGTAAGCACACATGATTGTGCGTGCTGCTGGTCCATTAATAGTACTAACCTTTAACAGTTAATTTTACTAATTTTCATTCATTACTAGTTTCAATGTAACTGTTTTTATATTGTTTTACTTTGTTTTCTATTCAAGAAAATGTTTTTAATTTATTTATCTTATTTTATTTTATGAATTTTTTTTTCAAAAGTACCTTATCTTCACCATACCTGGTTGTCCAAATTAAGCATAGCAATGTGTTAATTCCACGACTGTATGTATCGGTTGATATCGGTATCGGTAATTAAAGAGTTGGACAATATCGGAATATCGGATATCGGCAAAAAGCCATTATCGGACATCCGTAGTCACAACCGCTTAAATGACAGCTATAACCCTACATTGTTGCTGTGTGAAGTGAAATTGTAGCCCATGAATGATTGTTACAAATACACCTGAACAGGTGCTGACCCACACCGTAAAAAGGGAACACGTGTCTTCATGGCTGCAGAGTGAGCCTCATCTGTTACTATGGTTACCTGTCTTGTTTCGTCTCTCCGTGAGTCAGAAGGTTGTTCACAACGTCCGCTGTCACATTTGCAAGACATTTCCCATCAGCGGACTCAGGTGAGTGGCGTCGTCCTATCAGAAGAAGCTGAGCAGTGTGAAGACTGATTGTGCGTGCATGTGTGTGTGTGTGTGTGTGTGTTCAGGTATCGCTGCATGAGGTGTGTCAGCTTCCATCTGTGTCAGAGCTGCTTCCTGTCTGAGCGACACACACGCAAACACAAGAGTCACCACCCAGTCACTGAGTTCTGTACACAGGTGAGACGGACTTGAAGTGGGAAAAAAAAATCAGATTTAATACAAACCCTCTTCCTGTTAGCCCACCTGGCGAGAGTCTCTCTCCTACATGGCGCGCTGTGCTGGTCACTTCCTGTCACCACGGCGATTTAGTCAAAGAGGAACTGACAGGAGCAGAGGCCTGCAGGGGAATCAACGCAGGTGAGACATCTTTCATCACATAAATTTGACACTAAAAGCTAACAATCACATGTCCCAGTCATCTGCCCCCACATTGGACCAACACCACTGAAGAATGCAAGAGTAGAACCTCCCACGATTCCTCAGTGCATCCTCACTCCTCTTCATCGATATCACTGCAGACTGAAGACATGCTGATAAAACAGGTGACCTATAACTCCCCAAATGCACTTTTAGTCTATATTGTAAATAAGTATTTGATCCTTGACCATTTGCTGAATTACTAAGTGTACGCTTACAAAGATGTCAACAATAGATCCTTTTATGGTACATTGATTGCAACACAGAAACAGAATGTTAATAATAACATTATGTGAAGTTTAGGGATACACCGAAATTAAAATTATTGGATAAAACCGAAAATGAGGAAACCAAAGTCGAAAATTAAAAACACAGAAAAAATATATTATAACCATTGCATTTATGGCTCTGACTGTGTACTGACCTCACTAAAATCAAGGTATTGCAATAACATTTATTTTTCAAAGAACAAAACAACCATAAAACTATGAAAACATTTGTTTACCACTGGTATTACAACTATATAGAAGGTCAAATACTGTATGGCGCCTGACAAAGTCGGGAGTGCTTTCTAGAGATGTCTGATAATATCGGGCTGCCGATACTATCGGCCGATATATGCTTTAAAATGTAATATCGGAAATTATCGGTATCGGTTTTAAAAAGTAAAATGTATGACTTTTTAAAACGCTGCTGTACGGAGTGGTACACGGACGTAGGGAGAAGTACAGAGGGCTAATATACCTTAAAGGCTCTACCTGCCTTTGCGTGCCGGCCCAATCACATGATATCTATGACTTTTCACACACACAAGTGAATGCAAGCATACTTGGTCAACAGCCATACAGGTCACACTGAGGGTGGCCGTATAAACAAGATTAACACTGTTACAATTATGCTCCACACTGTGAACCCACCCCAAACAAGAATGACAAACACATTTCGGGAGAACATCCGCACCGTAACGCAACATAAACACAACAGAACAAATACCCAGAATCCCTTGCAGCACTAACTCTTCCGGGACGCTGCAATATACCCCCCCCCCCCCCCCCCCACACCTCAACCCTGCCCCCCTGAACCCCTCCCACCTCAACCTCCTCATGCTCTCTCAGGGAGAGCATGTCCCAAATTCCAAGCTGCTGTTTTGAGGCATGTTAAAAAAAAGAATGCACTTTGTGACTTCAATAATAAATATGGCAGTGCCATGTTGGCATTTTTTCCATAACTTGAGTTGATTTATTTTGGAAAACCTTGTTACATTGTTTAATGCATCCAGCGGGGCATCACAACAAAATTAGGCATAATAATGTGTTAATTCCACGACTGTATATATCGGTGTCGGTTGATATCGAAATCGGTAATTAAGAGTTGGACAATATCGGAATATCGGATATCTGCAAAAAAGCCATTACCGGACATCTCTAGTGCTTTCCTTTTATGTGCACTTCACATGATGTAGGGCCCTATGAAACCGTTTTTGTTTTTTCAAAATCTTTTTTTTCCCCCAAATTCTGTTTCTTTCATTTATTTTTTTGTATTCTGTTTTTTACTTCTAACATATATTTTGTGTGTTTTGCGCAACAAAAAAACTAAATTAAATTGTTTGTTAATTAAATGCAAAAATCTTAACATTTTTGGTGCAATACAGACCAGATGTTGGGCACAGCTCTGTTATTGTGAAGGCTGGCAGTGCGCTGCTATTCCTAAGGATGCTTGGCCCCTGCTATGTTTGTGAATGATTAGATGACTTGAGGTTGTTTTGAAGTAAAAATAAATTTCCTCTCAAGTTACGGCTGTTATCCTGCAAAGAACTACAAGTACACTACAACAAGTAGTACAACTACAAGACCACCATATTGCTGACGCGATCCAATGTGGCAGTTTAAAGTAACTCACTGTTGCTGTTTGTAAATAAAACATTTTTTTTACAAGACTGTCTATATCAGACTAAAGAACAGGAAGTCGTTTCTGGGGCAAAACGCCTAAACTAGAGATGTCCGATAATATCGACCTGAGGATAATATCGGCCGATAAATGCGTTAAAATGTAATATCGGAAATTATCGGTATCGTTTTTTGTAATTATCGGTATCGTTTTTGTTTTTTTACAATTAGTGCACCAACCCAAAAAACCTTCCTCCCCCATTTACACTCATTCACCCTCATTCACACAAAAGGGTTGTTTCTTTCTGTTATTAATATTCTGGTTCCTACATTATATAGCAATATATATCAATACAGTCTGCAAGGGATACAGTCCGTAAGCACACATGATTGTGCGCGCTGCTGGTCCACTAATAGTACTAACCTTATACCTAGCCTAACAGTTAATTTTACTAATTGTCAGTAATTACTAGTTTCTATGTAACTGTTTTTATATTGTTTTACTTTCTTTTTTATTCAAGAAAATGTTTTTAATTTATTTATCTTATTTTATTAATTTTTTTTAAAAGTACCTTATCTTCACCATACCTCGTTGTACAAATTAGGCATAATAATGTGTTAATTCCACGACTGTATATATCGGTTGATATCGGTATCGGTTGATATCGGTATCGATAATTAAAGAGTTGGACAATATCGGAATATCGGCAAAAAGCCATTATCGGACATCCCTAGCCTAAACCCATCACAAATCACACCATCAAACGTACAGGCCAACTGGATGACAGACAGGCCCCCCAGTGTCCGCCAAAATGTTACAATAAAGCTAGTATAAAACTTGTGTATTGTTCATGAAGTTGCAAAGGTAAACTTAGTCAATCAGCAGAGATCAAATACTTATTTTCCTAGTGTACGTGTGGCGCTCAGGTGTTTCATGTTTCAACCAGTCGGAGGTGTCCACTTTGCTGGCTGAAGTCAGAGACCTCAACAGAGACAAGAGGTGAGAAAACCAGGAATTGTTAAACAACCAATCAGAAGTCAGAATATAGTAAGTCATCATCAGGTGGTTTTTGATTGGTTACTTTTGGAAGGCTGTTAGAAGAGGAGATGAAGGTGTGGCGTCTCGCTGTTCAATTAGAACACAGTGTGCTGGAAGAAAGGTGCACAGAGATGGAGATCACCATGGAAACAGTCCGAGAACACAATTGCCATCTGCAGGTGATGCTCACTCAGGTAAACTCATTGGCGGTGTCTCAAATGGAATACTTGCGTCAGGACAATTCAATAAGTGTACCGTGTACACTGTATTTTTTCCTGAGTGTGTAGTACTCTCCCAAATCCATGACTGTGCGAGCACACTTACCACTACTTACTAATTCTACGTGTTGCTCCTCATTGGCAATATTTCAAGTTAGTCATTCCCCTTACGTTAAAGGCCTACTGAAATGCGATTTTCTTATTTAAACGAGGATAGCAGGTCCATTCTATGTGTCATACTTGATCATTTCGCGATATTGCCATATTTTTGCTGAAAGGATTTAGTAGAGAACATCGACGATAAAGTTCGCAACTTTTGGTCGCTGATAAAAAAGCCTTGCCTGTACCGGAAGTAGCAGATGAGTAGCGTGACGTCACAGGTTGTGGAGCTCCTCACACCCGCACATTGTTTACAATCATGGCCACCAGCAGCGAGAGCGATTCGGACCGAGAAAGCGACGATTTCCCCATTAATTTGAGCGAGGATGAAAGATTC